>NW_007246478.1:253582-264519 GCF_000164805.1 Carlito syrichta
CCTCAGCCTTCCAAGTAGCCAGAATTACAGGCATGTGCTACCACGCCCGGCTGATTTTTTGATTCATTGTAGAGATGAGGTCTCACCTGCCCAGGCGGGTGTCGAACCCGCGGGCTCAGGCAATCCACTCAGGCAATCCACCTCAGCCTCCCAAAGGCGCGGGATTACAGGCTGAGCCACCGAGCCTGGCTCAGGGCTCTGTCTTTGATTCCCCATTACAGAAGGGTCCTGGGGGAGCCTTAAAATCCAGGTAGCTTTTTCAAACACTAAATTGATTATGTAATTATATCCCCCTAACTCTCTCTCAAGTCTAACTTTTCTTTTACTCCCTTTCTAGCCCCCTTACCTCAGTTTTTGCCAATGGTAGGTAGTTTTGCGCAGGGCATGTAGCACTGCCCTGTGAAGTTTCTCCTCTGTCTGAGGTGTGTCTGGAGTGAGAACAAGGACTGGAAGTAAGGACCTAAGGAGAATAGGGCTGAGATCCAATATTTGAATATATTACCCATCCAGCTCTCCCTGAATTCCACCCAAGAAAAGCTTCAAAGCTCAAGAGAGAAGATAAATTTGGAGAAGAACTTCAGGTAAGAATAGCAGTAACAGCTACTACTACCAGAGTATATCAAATAGTATTTTGCCTTTAAGAGCATGTTATTCATTTTAACCAATCCCATCACACAGGTTTTTAATATATATATATTATTAAAGGGAATATGGTAAAAATTCAAAGAGTAGGATAAGCATATTTTTTTGTGGATTTCCTCACTTCCTAAAATGTAAGGTTGTGACTATCCGCAATATTCCTATGGGAAGAAAGGAGCTTGAAAACTTAAGTCATATAACTATTCAGTTCAGTACTATTTAACAAGTACCTACTGATCAGCTGCTTTGAGCCAGGTACTGTGGGGGTGTACAAGGAATACAAAATGAATAAAAGGCAGATCTGTAGTATGAAGGAACTCACAATCATAAATTTTCCTATACCTGAGAACAATACAGGAACTTTACTTCACCTGAATAAAAACTTAGAAGGTCCTCATCCAGTGGACTTGCAGGTAAAATAAAAATAAAAACAAAGATCTAGATGTCAACAGTATACTGGAGCACTTTCTGATCTTTACCTAAACCTCAAAGGCAGTCTCTGGAATAATCTACCTTCTCTTATTGAGGCATCACTGTAACAACTGCTCTCCTCAGAACATCAAATAAGAAACCGCAGTCTCTATTTGAAAGACTGTAAAGTTATATCTTGCTCTTCACTTCCCACTGATATTTCAATCTGGGTTACTCTTCAATTATTCTTAACTCCTACCTGGGTCTTCCAGGAATTTTTTCTCAAGTTGCATTGCCCGTTTTTGCAACTCCTCTGGCTCTACAGGCAAATGTCGACTCCAGAGATAATTGGTCAGTGCTTGCACCTGTTTCTCCACATTGGGCATTGCGCTCTCTATGGGCCAAAGATGAATAGCGGAATCACTTGCAAGCAGGCCCAGTGCCATTTCTTCTTTGACCCATCATACCCAACCATACGCACCATGCAACAGCAATCGCGCAGCGTTAGCCAATGCCTCCGGTAGCCGTACGTGTGGCAGTTGCAGGATGCCAGGGTGTTGGCGATGGGGTCTCTTCTCCAGAAAATGGGACTTGTTATCTACCTGGGTCACGCCAGGCACGAGGGCGGCGAGCGCCTGCAGGACGTGAAATAAAAGCTGATGTACCGGGCAGGAAGGAAGGTTGCGGGCTCTCGCTAGGAGAAAGCGCTCCCCCTTGGCGTGGAGATCCAGACTCTCTCCGAGAGCAGAGAGTAGGGAGAGTAGGCACTCACCCGGGTCTGGGGAACTCCTTGAAGGCCGTGGCACCATCTGCCTGATGTCAATAGGTACCTAGGCCCCCGCGCGGTCGCCATGACTCCGGAGGTAAACCGGAAGCGGAAATATAGGTGACCGTGACCCTACTGGGTCCCGACACCCGGCGAGCATCCTACGCAGAACTCCGTCCGACGTCGTCAGCCAATGAGAAGAGCGAGTGCTTGCCAGCAGCCAATAAGCAATGGATATGTAAATTCCCCTTAGGCAGAAGCCTCGTGTGGGCGGATTTGGGCAGACGTTCCTAAGTATTCAGCGGGAAGCGGTGTGGCCCGAGGGCTGGCTTGAGCCTTGTCACTCTGGCCAGAAATCAAGATAGTGTGCGGGACGGTGTGGGAGCGGGCCGTCGACGGGCTTCTTCTCTTGAAGTACTCTGCTTTGACTTAAAATGACTAGCTCAAGTGTTGGCAAAATAAAATATCCCTGTCACTGCAGGTCAGCTGAGATACAAGATTGTGTTAATTTTTTCTTATAGGGAAGTAGCAGAACGTAGGGATTAAAGTGCTTGGCCTCTGGGGTCTGGCAGTCTGAGGTTGAATTCTAGAGCCGTGAGATAATAAGAGTTGCTGCCTCGCAAGGCTGTTGGAGTGAGGATTAAATGACATCTGGCCCAATGTAAATGCTCAGTAAATTTATACTACTGTCCGGTGTTTTTGGAAGTTGAAAAGACATAATCACATTTTAATTTTTTTTTTTTTTTTGAGTTGGAGTCTCACTCTGTCGCCCAGACTGGAGGGCAGTGGCCGCTCCCGGCCACCGCAGCCTCGACCTGCTGGGCTCTGGCGATCCTTCCGCCTCAGCCTTCTAAGTAGCTGGAACGACAGGCGCGCGCTACCACGCCCGGATCATTTTGATTTATTGTAGGGATGAGGTCTGGCCAAGTTGCCCAGGCAGGTCTCGAACCCGCGGGCTCAGGCAATCCACTCACCTCGGCCTTCCAAAGCGCGGGATTATAGGCTGAGCCACCAAGACTGGCCTAATTTTTATTCTGAATTAATGACTTATTTACAAAATACACTTGGAGGTGGAGATAGTTTGAGACCAACGAAGACAGCACTGGAGAGTGAGAAGGGAGCAGGATGGCTCTACATTTGAAATACAGATGTAAATGTGGATAAACAAAGAAATACCAAAGATAAATACTCCCAGCTTCCAAAGTAAGTAAACGAAGATTAAAAAGATCTCTGAGGAATGTTTGGATAATTTGGTTGGAGATGGTTAATGACTAACTGGTCATCCTACTGAGTCTATGAAAAAGGTTGGTAGCTAATAATTAAATTATATCTGGAAAAGTTCTCAATAATAGAGATGTGAAGCAAGTGGAACATGTGTTTTTGTGGAACAAGAAATTCTGCCACCAAAGATTCCAAATAGTATTGACCTGTGATGAACAGAGGCAACATTCCCAGGAGGCAGAAGCCGAAATTAGTGGACCTTTGGAGAGCTCTGCCGGCCCCAGAGTTTGATGATTATTTTGTGATCCATAGCTCTGTTAAGAGAGCTCCTGAATCCAAACGTAATTCTAGTCAAGATAATGAAAGTGGATTATTCTGTGAAATATCTACACCTCTTCTTTTTCCCATGTTGTTTTAAACCAGGAAATCTCTTGTGTCTTCTTGGAGTCATGGAGACCCATACAAATCTTAAAGTCAACCATGACTCCTCTGTTTCTCTTAAAATTCACATTTAAGCCAGTGACAAATCTTATTGGCTCTAAAGGTTGAGCCAACAAAATTCATCCAGAAAAGAATTGTTCTTTACCACCCTCAGTGTTGTTACTCTGGTGCAAGTCACCATGTTCTGTCACAGTGATTATTGCATTAGCCTCTTAACTAGTCTCTCTTCTTCTGCCTGTACCCCTTACAGCCAATGTTCACAGAGCAGCTGAATAATCCTCTTAAGATAAATAAAATAATGTCACTGCTATGTCTAAAGCATTCCAATAGATTTTCGTAGTGCTCTGTATAGCATCTAGAGTTTAGAGTGATCTCTCCAAGGCCCTACGTGATCTGGCCCTTTAGACCTTATTTACTATCCCATTTCCATGGGTCCTCACAGTTCCAAGGGCACTGGACTCCTTGCTGTTCCTCAGACATTGCAAACATTCCCACTTTTGGCTTTTGTTCTTGTTCATCTCTTTACCTGAATTGCTTTTCCCCTGCCATCTTCATGGCAAGCCTCTTACTTCCTTCAGGCCTCTGCTCAAGTGTTACCTTATTAGAGAGGCCTTCATTGGCTATCTCCACTTCACCTTTTGCAATTCCTTTTCTCAATTTCCCTGCTTTGTTAGTCTCAAAAAAAAAACCCATATTACTATCAGATATGTTATATATCTTGTTATAATATTTTGGGAGGATGGTGGTAGTTGTGATTTCTCTTCTTACCAGAATGTAATTCCCATAAAGGCTATATATATTTCTGTTTTGCTCATTGCTCTATCTCCAAGACCTAGAACATTCCCTGTAGTCACTCAGTGTTTCTTGAATGAAGGAATGAGCAAGCCCTTAGCATGGTAAGCCAGGGCAGGAAAGGAATTGTGTTGCAGGTGACTCTGTTGTTCATCCTGAAATCCACTCGAAGGAAAGGAAACAAACCTTGCTACTTGATTGCTGGAGGAAAAAGGAAGGGAAAGAAACCAAGAAAACAAAATAGCTCACAAATTGTCTTGCTATTCATATATCCTATTTTAAATTACTTGTTAAATGTCTTTCTTCTTTAGATTATAAGCTCCATGCAGGCAGGTGCCATTTCTCTCTTGTTGATAGGAATGGCAGACCTGCCTCCAATGTTTGCAAAGCTCAGAGGGATAGTAAAATGCGACCCTCATACCATATGTATGAATATTTGAAAGTTATAAATCAAGCTAACATGAGTTAAATATGTTCCATCCTTGTATCTTGACAGATATATTTCCATAATGGCAAAATAAAAAAAAATGCGGAGTGATGTTTTTTTGTTTTTTGTTTTTGAGTTGGAGTCTCACGCCGTCGCCCAGGCTGGAGTGCAGCAGCAGGCTCATGGCCAACGCAGCCTCAACCCGCTCGGTTCAGACGGTCCTTCTGCCTCAGCCTTCTAATTAGCTGGAACTACAGGCATACACCACCATGCCCGACTAATTTTTTGATTTATTGTAGAGATGAGGTCTCACCAAGTTGCCAGGGCTGGTCTCGAATCTGTGAGCTCAGACAATCATCTCACCTTGGCCTCCCAAAGTGCTGGGATTATAGGCGTGAGTCACCACACCCTACAGAGTTATGTTTTTTATGTGACAAAAATTTGGTCATATTTCGAAGATGATTGAATTTTTTATTGTGTGTGTCAAATATCTGCTGCTGGGTTGCCATTATTTGAAAAATAATATCTAACTTATACATTGTGTATTTTTCATAAAATTTATTTTCTTACTTTCATTTTTACAAAATCACTGGTTTATTACAGTCTAGATATTCACATGACTTATGTTCTTCTGAAAGTAATAAATGTCAGCCGGGTGTGGTGGCTCACCCCTGTAATCCCAGCACTTTGGGAGACAGAGGTGAGAGTATTGCCTGAGCCCATGGGTTCGAGACCAGCCGGCAAGACCTCATCTCTACAATAAATCAAGAAGTTATTTGGACATGGTGGCACACACCTGTAGTTCCAGCTACTTGGAAGGTTGAGGTGAAAGGATCAACTGAACCCAGCAGGTTGAGGCTACGGTGGCCATGAGCATGCCACTGTACTCCAGCCTGGGTGATAGAGATACTCTGACTCAAAAATATAAAAATTAAAATTAATAAAGAAAGTAATGAATGTCAAATTAGGCAATTTTACCTTAACCACTTATGTACCCAATCCTGACTTTTACCACACAACTTTAAAATAAAACAAAAACAATAAAAAAAATAGGTAATCTTTCTGAAATCATTGTAGTTATTAAATAGTTTTTTAAAAATTAATTTCAGTTTGGAGAAATTTTGCTCTGCTAAGGTCATAGTGACTGGTCTTGTCAATAAACTTCTTAAAGCAATAGTAGTGATGGAAATAAATTGTGATTTTTACATATCATTTTCCAACATTGTGATGGGGACACAGATAGTAGATTAACTTTACCCCAATAAATATGGATTATTTTTATTTTATCATTTAAATTGCTATAAGTTATGTATATATTTGCAATATCCTAAAGCATTATCTAGATATATAGTGTATTGCAGAGAATTAGCATCAAATTTCACACATGTAGCCCAAACTTACACATAACAGGTTTAAGAGTAAAGAATAAATAAATTGTTTAATGTTGCAAAATACACCTCAGGTGCTATGTACAACTGCTGGGAATTTTGTGCTAATTTGTGAGTACCTTCAGAACTGCACTGGAATATGAAGAGATGCAAGAAAATAGATGCTGAACACCAATCCATGCTCTAAAAATCTATTGCAGTCATGCTATAAGAGAAGACATTGACAAGTTAATCTTTTCTTTTACCTACATGCTTCTGCTCCCCGAATCTTTCCAGTGCTTAGAAGCAGTGTCTGGGGCTGGGCATGGTGGCTCATGCCTTAAATCCCAGCCCTTTGGGAGGCCAAGGTGAGAGGATTGCCTGAACCATGGGTTCGAGACCAGCCTGGGCAATTTGGTGAGACCTCATCTCTACAACAAATCAATAAATCAAAAAATTGGCTAGGCGTGGGGGCACTGCCTGTAGTTCCAGCTACTTGGAAGATTGAGCGGAAGGGTCACCTGAGCCCAGCAGGTTGAGGCTACAGTGGCTGTGAGCATGCCACTGCACTCCAGCCTGGGCAAGAGAGTGAGACTCCAACTAATTTTTCGATTAATTGTAGAGATGAGGTCTCACCAAGTTGCCCAGGCAGGTCTCGAACCCACGGGCTCAGGCAATCCACTCACCTCAGCCTCCCAAGGTGCGGGATTACAGGCTGAGCTACCGGGCCTGGCTGGATACATTCTTTCTTAAACTATAGTTTGGATTCAGTCTGAAATTCTTTTCTGTTTCAAAATCAAAGAATACTCAGAGCAACACACTGCACCCCACCTGTCATTAACTTGAGTACCTAGAAGGAATGAATTGCTGGTTCTCTGGATGCCCTAGGGTTGGTGAATTTTAAGAAGGGCTTTTTTTAGAGCTCTGAATAAGGGGAGAAAACTTTCAGGACAGGAAAAATGTAAATGTTGGTCATGCAGATACTACTCTAGAAATGTTCCCTGAACAAAATATAGATAACCTCTTGAGTTGGCTTTGTATGGATGTAAGCTTCTACTTGAGCCTTGACGCCTGGGCCCAGAGTTTGGATGGAAAGTGCTCTCCTTCTCTAGAGATCAAGGGATAAATAGCTCTGGCCTAAAACAGGGACTGGCAGTATAAGAGAACTTTTAATGGAACTGGAGCTGGCTTCAAAGACTGAATAGGGAGTGACTCTGTGCCAAACTGAAAATATCTTTAAATTTTCCTGAATTCTATCTAGTATGTACTGTGAAAAGTCATTGTCACTGTGGTAAAATAATAGGTGTTTTTTAAGTAACTGTCCATTGAGGGAAATATAGGAAAATCCATACAAGGGAAGTATAGAGGTTGAGTAGGATTTCAGGCTACACTTTTTGGAGAAAGAGAACATTCAGTGTTATGACGATTTAACCAATTGGTAGTAAAGCTGTCTAAACAGTCCTTGAGTCATGCTCTGTCAATACCACTTCTTCCTACTCCTGTTTTTCGTCTTCATCTAGAGGATGAAAGGGAAAAGTTCTAGAGAATAAATGTGGCAAATTTCAAGGAGCAGGAGAGAAGAATCACTTTTATAGATTTGCACTTTTCCAGGAATTTTGGTTATCCACTGAAAATTGTCAGACTATATTTTTATCTATAGCTCCTGAAAAGAAATGGAGTCTGCGATGTAGAAAATCTTTTTTTTTTAAGCTGGAGTTTCACTCTTGTTGCCCAATTGTGGAAAATCTTAGGTCCTGTAGGTCCTGTGGCAAACTTAGGTTGTAAGCTATGCTCCAGGGGAACACTGATGTGGATCTACATAGGTTAGGAAAAAGTCCTTCATTCAGTTCTGAGGTGGGGCCTGTGGCTCCTTGATTAGGGGAGAAAGAAATTTCGCTGTAACCTTGGCAAGTTGTCAGAAAGTGATGACAATGACATAAAGAGAAAATTCACACTAGAGGATTACAATCAGTGAAATGCACTAGTTGATATAGTTTGGATACATGTCTTCTGCAAATCTCATGTTGAAATGTGATGCCCAGTATTGGGGCTTGGGCCTAGAGAGAGATGTTTGAATTATGGGGTACATTCTTCATGAATGGCTTGGTGCTGTCTTTGCAATGATGATTCATGTGATAGCTGATTGTTTTTTTTTTTTTTGAGTTGGAGTCTCACTCTGTCGCGCAGATCGGAATGCAGTGGCCGCTCCCGGCCACCGCAGCCTCGATCTGCTGGGCTCTGGCGAACCTTCCACCTCAGCCTTCCAAGTAGCCAGAATTACAGGCGTGCACTACCACACCCGGCTGATTTTTTGATTTATTGTAGAGATGAGGGCTCGCTGCCCAGGCGGGTCTCAAACCCGCGGGCTCAGGCAATCCACTCACCTCAGCCTCCCAAAGGCGCGGGATTACAGGCTGAGCCACCGAGCCCGGCTGATAGCTGATTGTTAAAAAGAGCCTGGCATCTCCTCTTCTCTCTCTTGCTCCCTCTCTTTCCATGTAACACATTACCTGCCCTTCCCTTTATTTTTTTGGAGTCGGAGTCTCACTCTGTCACCCAGGTTGGAGTGCACGCTCAGGGCCACCGCAGCCTCAACCTGCTGGGCTCAGGAGATCCTTCCACCTCAGCCTGCCAAGTAGCTGGAACCATAGGCATGTGCCACCATGCCCGACTAATTTTTTTGATTTATTGTAGAGAAGGTCTTGCCATATTGCTCAGGCTGGTCTCGAACTCCTAAGCTCCAGCAATCCTCTCCTTCACCTCCCAAAGTGCTGGGATTATAGGCGTGAGCCACTGCCCCTGGCTTGCCTTCCCTTTCATCATGAAAAAAAGCTTCCTGAAGTCTCACTTGAAGCTGATGCTCATGTCCTGCTTCTTGTACAGCCTGCAGAACCACGAGCCAAACCAACTTTTTTTTTTTTTGTTAAATAAATTACCTAGCCTAAGGTATTCATTTATAGTAACACAAACAGACTAATACACTAGTAAAGAAATGCATGTTAAGACTTTAGGTTAGGCAGGGCATGGTGGCTCATGCCTTTAATTCCAGCACTTTGGGAGGTCTAGGTGAGATTGCCTGAGTTCAGGGGTTCGAGACCAGCCTGGAAAACTTGGCGAGATCTCATCTCTACCATAAATCAAAAAATTAGCCGGATGTGGTGGTGTGTGCCTGTAGTTACAGCTACTTGGAAGGTTGAAGTGGAAGGATCATCTGAGGATCACCCAGCAGGTTGAGGCTGCAGTGGCCATGAGTGACAGAGTGAGACTCCAACTCAAAAACAAACAAAAAACAGTAGGTTATAATTTTTCTCATAAAATAACAAGGTTTCCATGAAACTCTTACTCTGTACATTCTGTGCATAGCAGATGGCCTTGTAAATGGGTGCAAACTGTTTTTGAGTTGGAGTCTCACTCTGAGGCCCAGGCTGGAGTGCACTCATGGCCACCGCAGCGTCAACTTGCTGGGCTCAGGTGATCCTCCGCCTCAGCCTTTCACATAGCTGCAACTACAGCCACGCGGCACAATACCCAGCTAGTTTTTTTGATTTATTATAGAGATATTGTCTCGCCAAGTTGCCCAGGCTGGTCTCAAACCTGTGGGCTCAGGCAATCCTCTCCCCTCGGCCTCCCAAAGTGCTGGGATTATAGGCGTGAGCCACCATGTCCGGCGTGCAAACTCTTTGGAGGGCAGTTTTTAGTATACCAGGAGCCAAAGGAATGTTTGTGCTCTTTGAGCAATTGATCCCAATTTTGTCCCATAAATGTATATGAGTCCCTTCATATGACAGAACATTCTAGGCAGAGACAACAGATTGATGTGGATAGACTGTGCCATTAGGAACTGGCAGTCTACTTAAAAAAAGTATACCTACAGCCAGATATTATAATAAAAAGGTGAAGGAAGATAGAGGCTTAACTGTAGGTCTGGAGAGTGTGGCAGAAGACAGAGGTTTCCTGCAGGAGGTGATACCAAACTGAACCTGGAGGGATAAATGATAATTTCCCTAGAAATTATTATGTGTCACTTATACTGGGTGGCTATCTCCTGACCAGATTGCTATCTCCAGAGGTCAGCCCTAGCTGACTCAGGTGAGTATTCCTGCTGTCCACAGGATGAGGAAGTGAGATAGGATATTGGTGGCACTGAACTCACATCCCTGTCCTCGCAATGCCACAGCTATGGGTTCCAGCTCTACTCTGACCTCATCTCACTGTCTGCTTCTCCTTGTCTCATTTCCACAGCCAGGCAGGCAGACTGAGACCTTCAAGAACTTTCTGCAAGGCATGGGCTACAGTGAGTATGAGGATGGAGGTGATCATGAGGACAAGGGATTGCTGTACTAGAGGAGGATGGGCACAGAAGGGTGGAGCCATCATCTGCCAAATCAAACTCATTGACCCCCTGGCCTAATTATAGCTGTATCCAAGCATCCCACTCTGAGTGGACAGTCCCTTTCCCACTTTCTGATTGCTTGTGCATCCTGTCTTCCACAGTGGCCTCATCCTGCATGACTTGCCTGTCCCGGTCTCGCACTGCCTCTCTGAACCAATGCAGCATCCATTGATGGCAACCGGTCCCACTCTCACACCTTGTCCCAGAGCAGTGAATCTGGAACTCTCTCTTCTGGCTCCCAGGGCACACCATGGAAGTCTCATGTCTCATATTGAATGCCCCATGCTGCCCTAGTGTGGGATCCAGCCCACACCTCCCCCAGAACTAACCTGGGAGGTGCAGAAGGGCATTGGGCCAGAGTACGCAAGGGAAAATGGGCAGATCACATGGGAAGATGAACTTGATCTTTGATTGCTACCCTAACCTTGACCTTAACCTGTGATTCCCCTCAGCCCCTGGGAGAGGTGTTCTAATATCTCT
>NW_007246478.1:265416-269827 GCF_000164805.1 Carlito syrichta
TCACCTCAGCCTCCCAAAGGTGCGGGATTACAGGCTGAGCCACCGAGCCCGGCTGAGATTGTCTTTGATATTGATAATATTTTCAAGCTTGGGAGAGCTGAGCTAATAGATCTTAGAAGAATCCTTATCAGTTATGGATCATTAAGCAAGGTTAGGCTGGAAGTGGTGGCTCAAGTCTGTAATCCTAGCCCTGGGATGCTGAGGTGAGAGGACTGCCTGAGCCTACAGGCTTGAGACTAGCCTGGGCAACATGGTGGGACCTCATCTCTACAATAAGTCAAAATATTATCTGGGCATGGTAGTGCACGTCTGTCATTGTGACCACTTGGAAGGCTGAGGCGGAAGGATCGCCAGAGCCCAGCAGGCCGACGCTGAGGTGATCATGAGCGTGCCACTGCACTCCAGCCTGGGCAACGGAGTGAGACTACAACTCAAAAACAAAACAAAACAGAACAGAGAAAGATCACCAGGATTTCAGAGATGCCACCAGCATCTCTGAGAAAGCATCTCTGAGAAAGAAGAAAGCTGACTGAAGTGCTGGAGGATATTTTTCAACCCACCTTCTTGTAGGATCCTCCCTAGGCGTCACCTAGATTTCTCTGTGCCTGTTTCAATACAACTAGTAGACCAGGGCTCGTGAAGTTACTATAGGGGTTGGACTGTTCCTACTTCATTCTAATCTGAAGAATTTTTCAGGAGGGACACAGTATAAAGGAGGATATCCTTTGGGGAGTTCCTCCTCCCCCATGGAATATGCGGGATCTGGGAGCTAATTATATTTGTGGTTCTTTAAACAGCTTTTTAATAAATCCAAAGAACCATCAAGAGGAATTCATATATGTTCCAGCTGTTGCAGGCTGATTTTTGGGCTCTTGTGGCACAAGAGGTAAAAAGGAGAAGGTCCTTTCTTCAGGCAATTATACCCTTTCCTAAAAGAAATTGAGCTGAGGACTCCTGCAGCTTGATGTATAGTGCTGACACCCTGATTGACTTGGAAGTGGAGTATGGACTATACTCTTGCTTCTTGAGCATTTCATCACTCTCTCCCATAGGACTGAGTCTATTCTAAATGTGGTAGGCCAGGGTCAGAAGAGGGACAGGAATATGGGTAATCAGCAGCATTATAGAGCTAGTCATTGGACGGTGAGGGTGTTGAGGGTGTTGGTTCACCACCTGCAGGGCAGACAGCAAAATGCTGAAATGCCACATGAAGACAAGAAACGGTATAATTGGAATCATTGGAGCCAACTAGCTCCTAGGCTAAACACGAAAAAAAAAGCAAAAAACCTACAACCAGTGTGGCAGAGAGGGGCTAAAAACAGTTTAAATTATTCCTCTTTAAAAATCAACCTACAAGCTCCAAAACCTGCTAGACATGGGGCATAAAAAAATCCAAATAGCCACAAGGCACTTTCCTGGAAGTACAGGAAAGCGTTTGATTCACAACCTTACACCCGTATCCTCTGTAAAGTTATTGGTTTACAACCCCTGCTTGTCATGTATACCCTGGAGACAATTTGTTCTTTAAAATCTGGTTTTGCTAGATACTACCTTGCAAATTCCCCCCCAAAATGTATAGCCATACAAGCCGACTCCCTCCCTTACCTAAACTAACAAATAAAACCCCTCTCCTCTTTCTCCAGGTTGCTCAGCCTTGGAGTATTAAGCCCGCTGAGAAGCGCCAGCGCTAATAAACCGCTACTTCCTAAGATAGCCTCGGTGTCACAGTCTCTCTGTTTTCCTGCAACACCAGCACTGGCCTTTCCTAGCAATAGTAACTGCTGTGCGTTATTATTAGGGAAGGGAAGGCACATCTGCCTACATAGGCAACACTGTAGCAGGGCAATCTCTGGAAATGGGAGCAAGTTATATGTATGTGTGCGTGTGTACGTGTGTGTGTGTGTGTGTGTATAAATGTATCATGTAGGTGGGTGTGTGTGTGAAATGGGTGATGACTGTGTGTCTCTCCTATAAATGAGGGGTTTGCTGTCCTTGACTGACTTCCCTACTTTGTTGGTCCTAGACATTCTAGTCTAGCCCATGGGGACACAGTGCCCCCCTGTGGTTGCCTGGTTCTTAGTAACTTTTCCAGGTTCATTCCTAAGGCTCCCTCCCTGTCTTACAGCCCATTGTTCTTTGTGGTTCTGTGCAGTAGCTGTATTGGGAGGTCCTGATATCATGACCCGCTGCTACTATCCATCCTCAACATCAGAGCACAGAGGCTCAAGGGAGAGGTGGGGTGATTTTATAGAAGCTGAACCACAAACTCCCTACTTTTTGTCTCTGCTTCAGGTTTCTCCCCTCATTCTCAAGGAATGTCAGTTTTCCCAGATTCTAGGGATTGAAGCCGAAGATAACTAAGAGAAGATTCCATGAGAAAGAGAATAAAACCAGAGGAACAGGATGAAAAGAGTCTTATGGTCCAGATTGATAATTCTGGATTTTAGAGGGTTTATCTCTGAAGCTACATGCAAAACAGTGAGACTGTAGTAGAAGGGATAGATGTTAAACATTAAGGAATCCTTTGATGGTTAGGGAAAGTACTAGAGTGGGAGATGCCATCTTTCTAGAGAGATTTTAGGGTTAACTAGAACGGGAGAGTTCAGGGTGTGGCGAGGGAAAACGGTTCCCTGAGCAATGTCATATGTTTGTACCCTCTATCATCACTAACAGCAGAATTTCCTCCAAACTGTTAAGCATATGGTAAAAGGAGCATGCACTCTGTGTTTGACATTCAACAAATCTAAGGACAGAAATTCAGAACACAATTAAAAATTTAAAAAAGTTAGACCTGGCACAGTGATTCACACCTATAATCTCAGCACTTTGGGAGGCTGAGGTGAGTGGGATTGCCTGAGCCTGCGGGTTCGAGACCCGCCTGGGCAACTTGGTGAGACCTCATCTCTATAATAAATCAAAAAATTAGCTGGGCATGGTGGTGTATGCCTGTAGTCCCAGGTACTTGGAAGACTGATGTGGAAAGATTACCTGTGCCCAGCAGGCCAAGGCTTCAGTGGCTGTGAGCATGCCACTGCACTTCAGCCTGGGCGACAGAATGAGACTCCAACTCAAAAAAAAAAAAAAAAAATCTACAACTGGTGTTTTGTAAGCATTCCCATAGACCAGTGTCTGGGGGTATCATCCTTCTGCACCTCTTTGCTTCACCCTTGCCAGTGGCAATGGTTTCCACCCTCAGGTCACTGGGAGGAATGTGAGGGTGCAAGCTGGTTGTCACATACATTCCAACTCACTCAGATCTGGCAGTTGCTCCTTGTATACTATCAGACCAGGACCAGGAGTGAGGGACTGCTTCCTGCTGTGAGGGTGACAAGACACTCTAACACTGTCTTTCAAGGAGGGGCGAAGTAGCACAGATTGTCTTACAAGCTTTCTGGAGCTCTTTGGCTTTTGTTCCTGGATGTGTCTTATCCTCATGTGTTGATATCTGACTGACCACTCACCGTGCTCCAGCATATTCCCTAAACTCTGATTTTTCCTCTATGCTATTCCCCATCTCTCTGTCTTCACAAATTGACACCCTATCAGTGCAATAGTCAAAGGAAGCTCTCAGCAAGGAAAGCAAAGATGGGGAGATTCAAAGGGTGACTTCAGAGAAAAATTCATGGGTGGCAGAAATGGAAAGCTGGCTCTAGGAAGAAGGGCTGCTGGAGGCCTCATTCTTCTATTTTTTAATCTTTTTAAGTATATTGAAAAATACATGTGTGGAGTAGAGAACGAGGGGTGGAAAGGAGGATGGGGATTGTGGATACTTGATAATTGTCCCACATAAACTCTCTCTTGACTATTCCAACTAGGTTTCCCTCATCCCTTTTTCTGTTCTACATGTCTTCCTTCCTATTTTATTTTTCAGCTCTCATAATTTTTGATATCATCTGTTACAACCTGTCTATTAGGACTGAGTGAATCAAGGCTTACTGCTGAATCCGGTTTCTAGTCACCATGCCCCAGCTGGCTCAGCTCTCCCTCCAAGATGGCATAGTACTGGTACAGAAATAGGCATACAGACCAATGGAACAGGACAGAGATGCCAGAAAAAAACAAAACAAACAAACAAAAAAACAGTCCCTCAACCAACTCATCTTCGACAAAGCCATCAATAACAAACATTGGGGAAAGGAAATCATATTTAGTAAGTCGTGCTGGAAAAGCTGGGTAGCCACATGCAGAAGAATGAAAGTGGACCCCTACCTATCACCGTATACAAAAATCAATTCAAAATGGATCAACCTGGGCTTGTTGGCTCAGCCTGTAATCCCGCGCCTTTGGGAGGCTGAGGTGAGTGGATTGCCTGAGCCCACGGGTTCGAGACCCGCCTGGGCAACTTGACAAGACCTCATCTCTACAATAAATAAAAAATTAGCCGAGTGTGGTAGCGCACACCTGTAGTTCC
>NW_007246478.1:269931-273137 GCF_000164805.1 Carlito syrichta
AAAAAAAAAAAAAAAAAAAAAAAAAAGGATCAAGGACTTAAATGTAAAACCTCAAACTATAAAAATCTTAGAAGAAAACATAGGGAACACCCTTCTGAACATCGGAGTAGGCAGTGAATTCAAGTACTCAAAAGCCACTGCAACAAAAGCAAATATAGACAGGTAGGAACTTATCAAACTCAAAGCTTTTGCGCAGCAAAAAAAACCCGTGAAGAAGCTGGGCACGGTGGCTCAAGCCTGTAATTCCAGCACTTTGGGAGACCAAGGTAAGGGGTTTGCCTGAGCCCACGGGTTCAAGAACAGCCTGGGCAACTTAGTGAGACCTCATCACTACAATAAATCAAAAAATTAACTGGGCGTGGTAGTGCACTCCTATAGTTTCGGTTATTTGGAAGGCTGAGGCAGAAGGATCTCCTGAGCCCAGCAGGTCGACGCTGGGTTGGCCACGAGTGTGCCACTGCACTCCAGTCTGGGCGACAGAGTGAGACTCCAACTCAAAAAAAAAAAAAAGGCTATTGTTAACAAGTCAAAAAACAACAGGTGCTGGCAAAGCTGCAGAGAAAAGGGAGTGCTTGTATACTGTTAGCGAGAATGTAAACTAGTTCAACCTCTATGGAAAGCAGTGTGGCCATTTCTAAAATAACTAAAAATTGAGCTTCTATATAATACAGCAATCCCTCTCATGGAAATACACCTGGAGGAACATATACCACTCCATCAACAAGACCCCTGCACATACATGCTTATGGCCGCAGTATTCACAATAGCAAAAACATGAAACCAACCCTAGAGGCCCACCAAAAATGGACTTGATAAAGAAATAGTGGTATAAATACACGATGGAATACGATGCAGCCATAAAGAAGAACAAAATCATGTTTTTTGCAGCAACTTGGATGCAGTTGGAGACCATCATACTAAATGAACTGAAAAAGAACTGAATACCTTATGTTCTCACTCATAAGCAGACCCTGAAAACTAGTCACGTTAGCACAAGAGTGGGAAAAGCAGACACTGGGCACTGCTAGGGGAGGGAGGGAGAGAGGACGAAAGGGAACACATAGCAACACAGAGTACCCTGCCCACTACCAAGGAGAGAGAGAGAGGGGACAGCTAGAAGCCCTAACTTCTCTTGCATGCAGTCTCCTTATGTGGCAAACATTTACTGGTACCCCATAACTCTAAAGTAGGTTTTAGAAAATTCCGTTGGACATGTTATGAGTGACTGATGATTGGTATGGAGAGTGGGGTGGGTGCGGCTAGTGGAGGAAAAGAATCAACGACCTCAGCTTCTGCTTTTAAACTTCTTTCCCTTTAAATGCTGAGAGTTCTGGCTCTTTTTCTCATCTTCTGTTTGTAGGGTGGAAGGGAACTGTTAGAATTTAAACCAGGTTCCCCAGTCTGGGGGTGTGGCCAGCAACCGACAGGATTGCTAGAAGCCCTAATTCCAGCAGGAAATACTGCATTTGCGGGGTATGGTGGCTTACACCTATAATCTCAGAACTTTGGGAGGCAGAGGTGAGAGGATTGCCTGAGCTCAAGGGTTCGAGACCAATCTGAGCACCGTGCCGAGACCTCCATCTCTACAATAAGTCAAAAAATTAGCTGGGCATGGTGGTGCACTCCTGTAGTTCCAGCTATTTGAAAGTCTGAGGCTGAAGGATCACCTGAGCCCAGCAGGTTGAGGCTACAGTGGCCCTGAGCGTCGAACTCAAAAAAAGAAAAGAAAAGGAAATACTGCAATCAACACTCACCCTTTCCATACCCCATTCTGACACTTCTTGTACCAGGCAGCTTCCAGGCAACCAGTAGAAATGAAATACAAGATGGCTGAAGGAGAAGGGCAAAATGGACATTTAATTACACATGGTAGTATAAATGGGACAGGAATCAAATCTGGAGTGTCTCTACACCAATTCTCCAGTTAACAGACACTCAACCAATTCTCCAATTAGTAGATACTCAACCTAAATGGGATTACATGCAAAAAAAAGCTGTGGTGCAGTCCATGGGGATAATACCTACTGAACGTCACTTAGTCTCAGTGAAGACATGTATGAGGGCCAAAGCCATTTGGGACGTTTCACCTGGGAATAGGGAGATTGTTCTAGATGGGTCCATCAGAAAAGTTGGAAACGTCTCAGGCCCATAAAGCAATAAAGGCCATGAAGGCAAAACCAGCAGCTACACAGGCCCACTTGGCTAGAGGGGCTGCAGGACCAGCTAGCTCCTGGGGGAGAATTTCTAGGAAGGTGACATACAAGAATGTACCGGCTGACACACACTGTAAAACAGCCTGGACCAAGCCCTGCCCCCCTTCAGAGTTTCCTCCAGCCACAGCCAGCCCTAGGGCTAGACCCACAGGGGACATGAGTGCTAATGATAGTATGGAGAACACGGCCCATCGTGACCCAGTGCCTAACTGCACGAGCCTCATTCCCACGCCAAACACTATGATCCCCTTATGAGCCAGGACAGCAAGACAGAGCTGGACAGTAGCTGCTACTGTTGGCTGCAGCCCCACAGCTAGACCTTCAAACACCGAGTGAAAGGAGAGTGAGAGCAAGAGGATGAGGGCCCGGAGGGGACCCCATGAGGGTGAGGGTTGAGGTCCATGGCTGTGGAGTTCAAGGACGTGAACCCCATGCAATTCTTCCACCTGCACTGTTGATTCTCTTGAAGCCCCAGGACAGCACTGCAATGCTAGCGACTCCAAAAAGAAGACAAAGAAGAAGCCCAGGGAGATGATGAGCTCTCCATAGGGATACTCCACCTAGGAACGGAAAGAGAGGCTGTGTGATGAGAAAGGAAGGGAAGATAGTGCGTTGGATGGACATGGAATTGGGAGATGGAAGAGAACGGGAAAACGTGGCAATAGGTCATCAGAAAGGGTAGGGGAATGAAGCCAAGAGCGGGCATGCACATGGAACAAGGAAACAGGGACTATGGGACACATTATCAGTAGGGTTGGAAATATAAAAAAATGAAGTGAAGCATGTTAGGGGGTCCAGGGAAAGAATGAGAGAGTAAACCAAGAGTTTCTTCTGGGTTCCATAAACTCAGAAGGATCAGCCAGGCATGTATCTCAGGCCTATAATCCCAGCACTCGGGGAGGCCAAGGTGAGAGGATTACCTGAGCCCACGGACCTGGGCAACTTGGCGAGACCTCATTTCTACAATAAATCAAAAAGTTAGCCGAGCGGGGT
>NW_007246478.1:273157-273525 GCF_000164805.1 Carlito syrichta
AAAAAAAAAAAAAAAAAAGAAAAAGGAAAAAACAAATCCAAACTAAGAAGGATTGAATTGGTTCCTCCTGTTCTCCACAATGCCTTAGCTGGGGAGAAGGGATTCTTGGTATTTCTCACATACTCCTCTCAAGAGGGTCTGGTTATGAAATGACTGTCTGAGGCTGGGTGCAGTGACTCAAGCCTGAATTCCGAGCACTTTGAGAGGCTGAGGCGAGAGGAATGCCTTAGCTCAAGGGTTCCAGATCAACCTTAGCAACTTGGTGAGACTTCGTCTCTACAATAAATCAAAAAATAAGTCGGACAAGATAGCGCACACCTGTAGTTCCAGCTACTTGGAAGGCTGAGGCAGAAGGATCGCCGGAGCCC
>NW_007246478.1:273977-277985 GCF_000164805.1 Carlito syrichta
AAAAAAAAAAGAGAAAAGAAATGACTGGCTGGTTCTCCTCACCCTGCAGATAGGGGCTGGTGGGAGATACTTACTTGAGCTGAATCAGCATCACCAGTAGAATTTTGCTCACTTGCTGTTACATTCTAGGGAGAAAGCAGAAACAGATGGGGGATAAAACAACTCAGCTTGCTGTCCTGTTCCTTCAGCAATACTGCTTTCCTTCAAGCCCAGTCTGACCTGCTCTCATCATTCCACACAAGACCTGTCTTCTTCCCTGTAGTTCCACCCATGTCCTTGGCTCTATCACTTTTCCTGCTTTCTTCCCTGGGTTCTGTTTATCATTCTGGCCTCACAGCCCTGCAGTTCAGCCTCTCTGTGGCTCACCTGCACCATGACCTGGATTTCTGAATCAATTTCCTCCAGGGCTTCAGCAGTCATGTGCATCAGCCCTGCTCCCAGGAAAACACCGGCAGAAACGCAGCCCAGGAGGCTGAGGAACCGCTGGTGACGACCTAAAAAGAAGCAGAAGTTACAACCCCACTGGCAGTGAGGAGATAGGCAAAGGTAAGGAGCAACAGGTAGCACCCAATACCCCAAGCGTAGGGGTGTTGAAAGAATCAGAGCAAGGCATCAGGACAGGGTGGAGGTGAGACTCAAGCTATGGAAGAGAGGTTGGGATAGGGCTAACCTGTGGCTGCAGCAATCTGGAACCATTTGAAGCAGATGGGAATAAGGCCACAGCCCAGAGTGAGGGTCAGCAGGGCAAACAGGCAGCTAATTTTCACTCCCAGTAATGTCTCCATCTCTGGAGAGTAGAATAAGCCAAAGACTCAGGACGAGAAATGGTATTATAATCTTTGGAGCCGAAGTGGTATCTTAGGTGGTTGAAGGTGGAGTGTTCACTCTTGTCACCTCTGCGTGTACTTCATTAGATAGCTGACTTAGGCCCTGCCTTAGTTTCCATCCCTCCCCCTAAATGGAGGCCCCTCCCCTGGCTCATGCTGTCCTGAGCTTGGAAACCAGAAACTCCACTCTCCTTACTCTTCAATTACTTGAGTAATTCAAGGGCTGTGACTTGTCTTAGTTAATGCCTGGGGTTGGTTTGATCCAGAACTGTTAAGCCTATTGTTGTGGTCCGAGTAAATCAAAGGGGCAGGGAACTAGTAGAAAATTTATTTCTGAGTTCGAATCCAGGGAGCAGAGCAGGACTTAAGGTCTTTCTAAAATAGTTCTGCTCCCCCTCTATGCTTTTATAGTTCATTTTTATAGTCCAGAGTTGTCGGTACCTATACATTAACCACGTGACCAGGGGAGCATTGTTAAAACTTAAAACTTAAGTTACAGCTGCATTTTACATTTTGATAGTGATATTTAGAGTAAAGAAAGTTTACAAGGCCTAGGACATCATGCATTGCAAAAGTTATGGAAATCACAAGACTTATGACATATTGATATATATATACATATATAGTTCAAAGAGAGGGAGTAAATGAGTTTTACATCTTTGGACTTAGTCTGCTGGGAAGTCAAGGATCTCCTGAAGCTACTTAATTAGGAGTACATGGAAGGCTAGGGGACTCTCAGTAATGTGCTCAGGAATCTGCAGGAGCCCTGGAATCCCCACCACACCCTTCTCTAGGGACTGTGGCAATATGGAGGGACATTAGTGGATTTCTGTATCACTATGGTAGCTATTTCCCAGCTATTTTGTGTTGGAAACAATCTGATCTTGCCTCTCAGGACATTTTGAGGCAGATTATTCAATGTAGGTTAAACATAGAGGATAAGCTTCCGTAGGCGGGCGTGGTGGCTCACGCCTGTAATCCCAGTACTTTGGGAGGTTGTGGTAGTAGGAGGTCTAGACCAGCCTGGGCAACATAGCAAGATTCTGCCTCTACAAAAAAAGAAAAAACAAAATAAAAATAATTATAAAAGTCTCACAAAAGTAGTCTTTAAACTTTTTTTTTTTGAGTTGGAGTCTCACTCTGTTGCCTGGGCTAGAGTGAAATGACACTCCCATTGCCACCGCAGCCTTGACTTGCTGGGCTTAGGTGATCCTAATGCCTCAACCTTCCAAGTAACTGGAACTACAGGCACACACCAGCATGCCCGGCTAATTTTTTGATTTATTGTAGAGGCGAGGTCTCAAACCCTTGAGCTCAGGCAATCCTCTCACCTTGGCCTCCCAAAATGCTGGGATTACAGGCGTGAGCCACCGCACCCAGTCAAAAAAAGTTTTTTTTTTGAGTAGGAGTCTTACTCTGTCATCTAGGCTGGAGTGCGGTGGTATGTTTCTCATGACCACTGCAGCCTCAACTTGCTGGGCTCAGGTGATACTTCCACCTCAGCTTTCCAAGTAGCTAGAACTACAGGCATGTGCTACCAGCTGATTTTTTTATTTGTTGTAGAGATGAGGTCTTGCCAAGTTGCCCAGGCTGGTCTGGAACCCCTGAGTTCAGACAATCCTCTCACCTCGGCCTCCCAAAGTGCTGGGATTACAGGTTGGAGCCACTGACCCGGCCAAATTTTTTTTTTTAAGATTACAAAATATTTCTCTTTGAGGACATTTTTTTTCATCTGGGGGAAAAAAAGTTGCTCCGGGTGAGATCAGGTGAATAAGGAGGGTGGGACACAGGGGTCATGCTGTTTTTGGTCTAAAGTTGATAAACACTCAGGTGGTGTCAGCAGGTAGTGGAAGAACCACTGGTCACCTGTTTGTCACAACTCTGAACTTTTCTTCTGCAAATCGTGATGCAACTTTCTCAAAACTTCTGGATTAGAATCCATGGGTTCTCAGAACACTTACCCAGTGAGGGAAGCCTGTACTACAAGGAAACCACCTTCCAAAAAGATAATTCTGTACGTTCTTTGGGATCCCCTCCCTGTATTTGTTCTTGTGAAACTCTTGGGAGTTTTAATCATATAGACTCGAGAATGTCTGTAGGTTTATTTTATGGTTGTTTCGTTTAATAAATTGCCTAGACAAACAGAAACAGAAGCGGTTATCTATAACCACTGATATAGAAGAGTACTATCAGAAAAACCATTAAAACAGAGGAATTGGCAGGACTTGGTGGTTCAGCCTGTAATCCCAGCAGTTTGGGAGGCTAAGGCGAGAGGCTTGCCTTAGCCCAGGGGTTTGAGATCAGCCTGGGCAACTAGGTGATAACTCAACTCTACAATAAATCACAAAAATTAGCAGGGCGTGGTGGTGTGCGTCTGTAGTTCCAGCTACTAAGAAGCCTGTGGTGGAAGGATCGCCTAAGCCCAGCAGGTTGAGGCTGTAGTGGCCGTGAGCATGCCACTCACGGCACTCCAGCCTGAGTGACAGAGTGAGACTCTAACTCAAAAAATAAAAAATAAAGTAAAACAGAGGAATCAGGCCAGGCGCAGTGGCTCAAGCCTGTAATCCCAGCACTTTGGGAGGCTGATGTGAGAGGATTGTCTGAGCTCATAGGTTTGAGACCAGCCTGGGCAACTTGGTGAGACCTCGCCTCTACAATAAAAAAAAAAAAAAAAAAAAAAAAAAGCCGGGTGTGGTAGTGTGTGCCTTGTAGTTCTAGCTACTTGGAAGGCTGAGGTGGAAGAATCATCTGAGTCCAGCAGGTTGAGGCTGTGGTGGCCGTGAGCATGCCACTGCATTCCAGCCTGGGTAACAGAGTGGGATTCTGACTCAAAAAAAACAAACAAAGCAAAACAAACAAACAAACAAAAACAGAGTAATCTCTCAGATACGAACATAAGTTAATTTTTTTTTTTTTGAGTTGGAGTCTCAGTCTCGCCCAGGCTGGAGTGCAGTGGCACACTCACAGCCACCACAGCCTCGACCTGCTGGGCTCTGGCGATCCTTCCGTCTCAGCCTTCCAAGTAGCCGGAACTACAGGCGCGCGCTACCACATCCGGTAATTTTTTATTTATTGTAAAGACAAGGTCTCGCCAAGTTGCCCGGGCGGGTCTCGAACCTGTGGGCTCAGGCAATCCACTCGCCTTGGCCTCCCAAAATGCTGGGAATAGCCAGGCTCGGTG
>NW_007246478.1:278140-279496 GCF_000164805.1 Carlito syrichta
AAAAAATTAGCCAGGCGTGGTAGTGCACGTCTGTAGTTCCAGCTACTTGGAAGGCTGAGGCGGAAGGATCGCCGGAGTCCAGCAGGTCGAGGCTGTGGTGGCCGAGAGCCGCCACTGCACTCCAGTCTGGGCGACAGAGTGAGACTCCAACTCAAAAAAAACAAAAACCAGAAACCAAACAAACAGAAAACCCCAAAGTGCTGGGATTACAGGCTGAGCCACCAAGCCCAGCCAACCATAAATTAATTTTAAGTTGTCCTCTAACTAAGGGATTCTGGTAATGTGCAGAAAAAGGTGCATATTCCATTCTAATTCACTTTTTCAAGCAGGCATGCCTGGAACTAGACAGTGCAGAAAACTATTTTAAAGCCCGTACTTAAACCTTACATCCTACAACTTTATCAAATATGCTGAAGAGACATGAGGCTTATGCCTGGTACTGGAAAAAAATCACTTCTTTGAGAAGTGATGAGCCCCTATTTTTAGCATTATTACTAGATAACATCATGTTTATTTAAAGTTTGCTGGAAGGTTTTTGGAAAAGGAAGACCGGTCACCTTACTCCTCTCGGCTAGCTTCTGCTTAGATGCTGGGTGCTGTTTGTGTGGTGTGGTAAGGCATGGGAACTGATCATTTCTACCTCACTGCCCACACCTTATGACTTCTTCAAAAGTCCTGTGCCAGCTTTTCTTTGGCATCTCCTGACACCACCACCTCTTAAACTGCAATTCAATGATCTATTGAGAGTCCTAGTAAATCTGCCTGCTCACAATTGGAAATGGGTGGGAACAGGCCATTTAACTATACTAAATTCTCTTAAATTTTTAAGATTCCTTGAAAATAAAGATGACCCACTCATTCGAACGGTCTGTTCAGTCCAAAGTTAATGCATTAGGCCATTTCTTTTTTTTTATTTTTGAGTTGGAGTCTCACTCTGTCGCCCAGACTGTAGTGCAGTGGCCACTCCTGGCCACCTCAGGCTCGACCTGCTGGGCTCTGGCGATCCTTCCTCCTCAGCCTTCCAAGTAGCTGGAACTATAGGTGCGCGCTACCACGCCTGGCTAATTTTTTGATTTATTGTAGAGATGAGGTCTCACCAAGTTGCCCAGGCGGGTCTCGAACCCACGGGCTCAGGCAATTCACTCACTTCAGCCTCCCAAGGCGCGGGATTACAGGCTGAGCCATCGAGCCTGGCTATTAGACCATTTCAAGTGGCACTGTTGGAAAGCCTCCAATTAAACCTAACCCATGCGAAAAATTATCCGTGGATAAAAAGCAGAAAGATATGACGAAGAGTTTTTAGTTTTTTTTTTTTTTGAATCGGAGTCTCACTCTGTCGCCCAGACTGGAGTGCAG
>NW_007246478.1:279516-288059 GCF_000164805.1 Carlito syrichta
AAATACAGGCGCACGCTACCACGCCCGGATAATTTTTGATTTATGTAGAGATGAGGTCTCATCAAGTTGCCCGGGTGGGTCTCGAACCCGCGGGCTCAGGCAATCCACTCACCTCAGCCTCCCAAAGGTGTGGGATTACAGGCTGAGACACCGAACCCAGCTTCACCTTTTGTCTTTCAGTGGCTTCTTTTCTCCTCAGTCATGTGTTGATTGGCATTGCATGGCAGCTTCCTTCCTCCCCAGGGATCTGGCAGGAAGGTAACTGCAAATAAACTTAGAAGC
This sequence comes from Carlito syrichta, assembly GCF_000164805.1. Lineage (NCBI taxonomy): Eukaryota > Metazoa > Chordata > Mammalia > Primates > Tarsiidae > Carlito > Carlito syrichta. The sequence continues at coordinate 279,799 of NW_007246478.1, forward strand.
AACATATTTGTTGGTAGGGTCACATTGCCAGTGGGGCCTCCAGAATGTTAGGTTTGGCCCATCTAGGGTGTGGGTATCTGCTGTGCAGTCTGATGCCACATGAAAGATACAAAGAATTGTACAGAAGTTACATTAGAAAATACAGTTTATTTAGAACATAAATTGGAGAGAGAGAGAGAGAGAGAGAGAGAGAGAGAGAGAGAGAGAGAGAGGATTCATTTTTCCAAGGGAGGGGAGGAAGCCAAAGCTTAAGAAAACACAGTCTAACCATAGTTCAAAGAGTACATGGCCACACCATAGCTTAGCAAGGCAGTGGCAAGTGGTGCTCAAGGTTGAATGCTTTTTTGTTTTGTTTTGTTTTGTTTTTTTGAGTCAGAGTCTCACTTTGTCGCCCAGACTAGAGTGCAGTGGCCGCTTCCGGCCACTGCAGCCTCGACCAGCTGGGCTCCGGCGATCCTTCTGCTTCAGCTTTCCAAAGAGCTGGAACTACAGGTGCGCGCTACCACGCCCAGCTCATTTTGATTTATTGTAGAGATGAGGTCTTGCCAAGTTGCCCAGGCAGGTCTTGAACCCACGGGCTCAGGCAATCCACTCACCTCAGCCTCCCAAGGCGCAGGATTACAGGTTGAGCCACCCAGCCCAGCTGGTTGAATGTTTTTAAACATTTCCCTTTGATGGGGGCAGGTTGTTAAGGTGGTTGGATGGTGGTCTGCTCCACATAATCATGAAGGGGCAAGTAAGTAAGTAAGTAAATGCAGGTGAGAGACAGCAGGCAGATGGGTAGGTTAGTCACATGATTGCTGCCATGTTGATACAGAGACCCACTAATGTCGGTCCATGTTGTCTCAGCCCCTAGAGAAGCCCCCTTCCCACAGTGGGTAGCCTCAAGGGATCCTTGACTTCCCTGAAAGGTGGAGAGGTGGTGGGGTATCTGGAGATTGAAGCCACCTTTTGTCTTTCAGTGGCTTCTTTTCTCCTCAGTCATGTGTAATCCCTATTTATTTCCCTTCTTAGTAATCATAGGTTTGAGCACTATAGTTTCAGTGTAATCATGTCTTGTGATTTGTATAACTTTTGCATCAATATAATCATAAGTCTTGTGATTTGTATAAGTTTTGTATCAATGTAACTGTGAGTCTTGAGACTTGAGTAACTTTCGTAATGCATGATAAGCTCCCTTTTCTCTAAATGCCAATAATCTAACTGCAAAATGCAGTTGTAACTTAAGTTCTATACAATGTCTTGCTGGTTACTGGCTAACGTATAGGTACCAACAAATCTGGACTATGAAAGTGAACTGTAAAGCCGGGCTCCGTGGCTCAGCCTGTAATCCCGTGCTTTGGGAGACTGAGGTGAGTGAATTGCCTGAGCCTGTGGGTTCAAAACCCACCTGGGAAACTTGGCGAGACCTCATCTCTACAATAAATCAAAAAATTAGCCGGGTGTGGTAGTGCGCGCCTGTAGTTCCAGCTACTTGGAAGGCTGAGGCGGAAGGATCGCTGGAGCCCAGCAGGTCGAGGCAGAATGAGACTCCAACTCAAAAAAAAAAAAAGAAAATGAACTGTAAAAGCCTGGAGGGTGAGCAGAATCATTTTAGGAAGATCTTGAGTCCGGCTCTGCTCCCTGGATTTGAACTCAGAAATAAACTTCTTTTTACCAGTTCCCTGACCCTTGTTTTTTCAGTATCAACGATAAGCAGCCAAGCTTTACTCAGGCCATAACAATGGTGGGGTCTGTCTTTGTCATGGAAGTCATGAAGGGCTGATTAGGTTGCATGGGTCTTATGGGTGGAGGCAAATACTTGAAATAAAAAAGCTAGTTAGTACAAAACGAGCTGGGAGCGGGGAGCTGTGAAGCAATTATCAATAGCTACCTCTGAGAAACTGGTTCCTTGGCTAATGATTAGAGGGTAAGTTAAGTGAACTGCTAGAAAAACATGAGATTTAGGCAATGCTAAAATGGCTGCTCACTGGGTATATGCGTGTGTGTGTGTGTGTATAATTTTATTTATTTTATTTATTTATTGAGTTGGAGTCTCACTCTGTCACCCATGCTGGAGGGCAGTGGCACGGCTCATGGTTACCGCAGCCTCGACCTGCTGGGCTCAGGTGATCCTTCCACTTCAGCCTTCCAAGTAAGTGGAACTACAGGCATGAGCTACCATGTCTGACTAGGTTTTTGATTTACTGTAGAGATGAGGTCTCGCCAAGTTGCCCAAGCTGGTCTCAAGCCTGTGGGCTCAGGCAATCCTCTCACCTCGGTCTCCCAAAATGCTAGGATTATAGGCATGAGCCATCACGCTCCAACTCATTGGGTATATTAAATCCATGTTATGTCCTTTTATTTGTTAATTTCTAGTCATAGTTACAGCTTTTACTCCATGACCCAATATTAATTCTATATAGTCGATTTCAACTTTTTCTTGGGCTTGAGCACACCTAAATCCTGAGTTATGGGTTAATGAGAGAGAAACTAGCCAGTGACTATCTAACGTTTTTCTGCTGCAGGGAGCATAGGTGATGTTGGGCTTGGGTCCTGTGTATGAGGAAAGAAACTGCTTTACAATTGTCTGTATATATTCAGGAGTGTTGGGCTGGATTCCTAAAGTCTGCATGGTGGGGACATTAGTACCTGACTTACCATCTTGAGGTACCCATGAGTGTAGCTCAGAAAACCAGTCAGACATAGAGTCTATGGATGAAGCCATACAGCCAGTTGAGAGATGTTGTCTATTCAGAATTCAGTTTCTTCTGAGGTATTCATATAGGTGCAACAGGTATTCAGTAGTGTACAGACAGCTCTCCTGTTCAGTTAATAGGAAATCTGATGTCACTCACCTAATGTCCAAGACTACCTGGGCTAGTGAATTGAGAGATGTATGTTGGGCCTTAAGGCTCTTTGCAGTTTCCTGGACAATTAACCTGAGGGTCTCTGTTGGCCTCAAGTAAAAGGCACTCATGGGAAACCCTGCACAGGCAGTCACAAGGGGCCTGAGAATACTCGGATGCCCAGGGACCATCAGAGAGACCCAGGGATGCCTGGCATAACTGATGATTGCCCTCATATTTTTATGTGAACAGGAACATGAGTAATACTCAATCTATACCCTCAGACTCTCCATTAGGTCTTATTTTAAAGACCTGGGAGGATTTCCCAGTTGAACGCATTAAAACAAAATAAGGTTGGCTGTATTATAATGAGATTTAGATGCAGATAATGAGGCTTGATGTAAGACACAAGAATAGAAATGGTCACACGTTCCTTATGTGCATTTATGTTTTTATATATGAACACTACAAACAAAATTCTGTTCAGTGAGGCATTAATGCTACAGTTCAATATAGGTTCTTATGCCTGTTGCCCTGAAAAACCAAAACTGATATAGCCATTACAGTGGAGAAAACTTAATATTGCAAAGCAGTTAAGCAAAGAGAGCAGGAGAATTCTCTCAAATTCACCTCCCTGAAGATTCAGAGGATAAAGGTTTTTTTTTTTTTTTTTTTTTGAGTTGGAGTCTCACTCTGTCGCCCAGACTGGAGTGCAGTGGCCGCTCCCGGCCACCGCAGCCTCGACCTGCTGGGCTCCGGTGATCCTTCCACCTCAGCCTTCCAAGGAGCTGGAACTACAGGCGCGTGCTACCACGCCTAGTTCATTTTGATTTACTGTAGAGATGAGGTCTCACCAAGTTGCCCAGGCGGGTCTTGAAACCGCGGGCTCAGGCAATCCACTCACCTCAGCCTCCCAAAGGTGCGGAATTACAGGCTGAGCCACCGAGCCCGGCTTGATAAAGGTTTTAAAGAGAACTTGGAGGGAACTGGGCTAGGGGCTGCTGATTGATTGATGATGCCTTGGGAGGAGGGAGAGTTGGTGAGAGCATCTTTATGGGGTCCTGTGACCCACCAGTAGAGGGTTTCCTGGTGCTCGGGCAGGAATTCTTGTTTGCCAGAGTACAATGTCTGCAAAAGATCTCAGATACTATTCTTAGATTTTACAATAGATGCAGTCTATAAAAAAATTCCCCTGACCCTCAGGTATTAGCCATCAGCACTGAGCCATTATGGGGCCAGTCTAAGAAAAAAGTGTAGGTGGAAGTGGGGTATCTGGAGATTGAAGCTGTCTTTTGTCTTTCAAATAGTTCTTGTCTCCTCAAGCAGACATATGTTGATTGGCATTTTGGGCAACTTCCCTTCCTCCCCAGGGGTCTGAGAGGAAAGTAATCGCAAGTAACCTTAGAAGTAGCATATTTGTTAATTCTTTTTTTTTTTTTTGAGTCAGAGTCACAGTGTCACTCATGCTGGAGTGCAGTGGCAGGATCATGGCTCACTGCAGTCTCCACCTTTTGGGCTCGGGTGATCTATCTGCCTCAGCCTCCAGAGTACCTGGGACTATAGGCACACACCACTACACTTGCTTTTTTATTTTGGTATCAAAATCCTTGACTCAAACAATCTTCCCACTTCAGCCTGTAGTTCCAGCTACTTGGAAGGCTGAGGCGGAAGGATTGCCTAAGCCCAGCAGGTCTAGGCTGTGGTGACCATGAGTGTGCCGCTATACTCCAGCCTGAGTGACAAGAGTGAGACTCCAACTCAAAAAAACAACGAAGCCGGGCTCGGTGGCTCAGCCTGTAATCCCGCACCTTTGGGAGGCTGAGGTGAGTGGATTGCCTGAGCCCGTGGGTTCGAGACCCGCCTGGGCAGCGAGACCTCATCTCTACAATAAATCAAAAAATCAGCCGGGCGTGGTAGCGCATGCCTGTATTTCTGGCTACTTGGAAGGCTGAGGCGGAAGGATCGCTGGAGCCCAGCAGGTCGAGGCTGCGGTGGCTGGGAGCAGCCACTGCACTCCAGTTTGGGTAACAGAGTGAGACTCCAACTCAAAAAACAATACAAAACAAGCAACGAAAAAAGATTGGGCTGTCCTGGTCTTGCATCTGATGGAGATTTGCCAAGGGGGTGGGGCAGGCTGACTCTTGGCCTGCAGTAGAATGTCTGAAGTCTTTCTAATGGTTATGCTGAGGCAAAAAGACTAAGCTAAGAATAAACTTAAGTTTATTCTAGGTTTCTATAGGTACCTTCTTTCATTCCCACCTCTTGCTATTTCAAAAATGTTCTTATTTGTACCTGTGAACAGGGATGAAGGTCAAGCTTCTGTAGCTACTTCCTTCCGTGCGTGGGGCGTAGAGCTGTCTCTACCTGTCTAGAGCAAGAGGAGGGGATAGAGGACAGGAGCCCATGGATTTGTTAAGTATCTTTGGTATTTGTATCCAAAGCACGGTGTACAAGCATATACTATTAGAATTAACATTACTATAATAAAGTCCATTATAGCCGCTGTTGATATATTGAGGCTTTGATGTAAAATGTATTTATATTTATCAGGGGTCCAGGCTGCTTTCCACTGTTGCACCAGTGAATTTCTGAGTCCATATGTGGATGTCTCCGCAGCTTGTCTTCAAGCTTCTTTGGGTTGTGATAAGAATTTATACACAGTAGGAGTTTTGTAAATAATAACTTTAACGAGGAAATACAGCTACTTTGACAAAGTCTGAAGAAAAAAAGTGAAAACATTAGAGACATGTAGTTAGGGTGTAGTTTAAATTGTAGGAAATAATAATGAACAGAAGAATTTAAAACAGGTAGATGTTGGCAAGCAAAAACTGTCCCTTTTTTTTTTTTTTTTTTGAGTTGGAGTCTCACTCTGTCGCCCAGACTGGAGTGCAGTGGCCGCTCCCGGCCACCGCAGCCTCGACCTGCTGGGCTCCGGCGATTCTTCCGCCTCAGCCTTCTGAGTAGCAGGAATTACAGGCGCGCGCTACCACGTCCAGCTAATTTTTTGATTTATTGTAGAGATGAGGTCTCGCTTGCCCAGGCGGGTCTTGAACCCGCGGGCTCAGGCAATCCACTCATCTCAGCCTCCCAAAGGTGCAGGATTACAGGCTGAGCCACCAAGACCGGCCCTTTCGTTTTTATAATAGGCCTGATATACCTTTACAAAGATTGATATGCTAGAGATTGAGGCCCAGGTAACCTTTACTTCAGAGAGATGGGAGATTGACATTTCTCCACTTTTGATGACAGGAGTGGGATGGTATTGGCCCTCTGATAGGGAAATATTACCTTAAAATTTAACAAAAATAATTAGTAATACTCTAAACAGAAAGTGATTTTGTTACCCATCCTATGTTGGATTAGTAATCCTTGTGCCTAGAAGGAGATTTTAAAGTCTGTTAGCAATTTGGCACTGAAAAGCACTATAGCTGATTACAAACCAATGTGAGTGAAATTAATTTACCTGGTCTGCAGGAAATTCAGGAGGAGGGTGTGGGGTAAGTGTGGTTCCTGAAGCTTGTTTTTCACCCCACCCTAGAGCTACTGAATTGAGAACTTGAAGTATTTAAGTATTAAACTTTTGAGAAGCATAATGTTATAACACAGGCTTACAGTAGTTACTGTAAGTTACTTTTTTTTTTTGAGTTGGGGTCTCACTCTGTCACCCAGACTGCAGTGTAGTGGTACATTCACTGCCACCCCAGTGTCGACTTGCTGAGCTCCAGTGATCCTTCTGTCTCAGGCTTCCAAGTAGCTGGAACTACAGGCGCCCAGCTAATTTTTGATTTATTGTAGAGACGAGGTCTCACCAAGTTGCCCAGGCTGGTATCAATCCCAGGGGCTCATGCAATTCACTCGCCTTGGCCTCCCAAAGTGTGGGAATTACAGGCTGAGCCACTGAGCCCGGCCTGTAAGTTACTTTTTTTTTTTAGCCAAAGTGATAGTCCAAAGATTTTGGAAAGTAGAAACAAAAAACAAACAAAAAAAACTTGCTTTTTTGTAACAAAGACAGGGTGGGGGGCGCTCACTGAATTTTGTCTCTTCCTCCCCCTTTCTGTTGTTTATTTTTATTTATTTATTTATTTTTATTTTTTGAGTTGGAGTCTTACTCTGTCACCCAGACTGGAGTGCAGTGGCACACTCATGGACACCGCAGCCTCGACCTGCTGGGCTCAGGCAATCCTTCTGCCTCAGCCTTCCATGTAGTTGGAATTACAGGCTAATTTTTTTTATTTATTGTGGAGATCAGGTCTCGCCAAGTTGCCCAGGCTGGCTTGAACCTATGGGCTCAGGGAATCCTTGGTTTTTTCTTTTTTGAGTCAGAGTCCCACTCCGTCGCCTAGGCTGGAGTGCAGTGGCATGCTTCCATCCACTGTAGCTTCGACCTGCTGGGCTCCGGCGATCCTTCCGCCTCAGCCTTCCAAGTAGCTGGAACTACGGGTGCGCGCTACCACGCCCGGCTAATTTTTGATTTATTGTAGAGTCGAGGACTTGCCAAGTTGCCCAGGTGGGTCTCGAACCTACAGGCTCAAGCAGTCCACTTGCCTCGGCTTTCTAGAGTGCTGGGATTACAGACTGAGCCACCAAGCCAGTCCAAGAACATACTTTTTTTTTCTTTAAAGTGAGAAAGCAGGATTTATTGAGAGGATAGAAAAGCTCCCACAGTGGGAGGTAACCCAAAGGGGTTGCCACCCAAAAACATACTTTTACATCAACAGCTTTCTTACATTTTTCTGTTGCTTTCTGGTTTTTTCTTTGTTTTTGAGTTGGAGTCTCACTCTGTCACCCAGGCTGTAGTGCAGTGGCACACTCATGGCCACCGCAGCCTCAACCCGCTGGGCTCAGGCAATCCTTCTGCGTCAGCCTTCCATGTAGGTGGAATTACAGGCTAATTTTTCTATTTATTGTAGAGATCAAGTCTCGCCAAGTTGCCCAGGCTGGCTTGAACCCATGGGTTCAGGCAATCTTTGGTTTTTTCTTTTTTCTTTTCTTTTTTTTTTGAGTTGGAGTCTCACTCTGTCGCCTGGACTGGAGTGCAGTGGCCGCTCCCGGCCACCACAGCCTTGACCTGCTGGGCTCTGGCGATCCTTCCACCTCAGTCTCCAAGTAGCTGGAACTACAGGTGCGTGTTATCACGCCCAGCTAATTTTTGATTTATTATAGAGATGAGGTCTTGCCAAGTTGCCCTGGTGGGTCTCGAACCCGCAGGCTCAGGCAATCCACTCGCCTTGGCCTCCCAAAGTGCTGGGATTACAGGCTGAGCCATCGAGCCCGGCGGTTTTTTCTTTTACCTTTTTATAGATAACTTTTTAAAAAAACATTTATACTTTTAATTAACCTGGGCAGTGAGACCTCATCTCTACAATAAATCAAAAAATCAGCTGGGCGTGGTAGCGCATGCCTGTAATTCCGGCTACTTGGAAGGCTGAGGGA
>NW_007246478.1:288115-327074 GCF_000164805.1 Carlito syrichta
AAAAAAAAAAAAAAAAAAAAAAAAAAAAAAAAAAGAAATCAATTTAGGTTCCAGTGCCCTAATATTCACCTGGTGGCTGTTGGGGTGGTGGTGAGCCAGTGCCAGGCACTTTAGCAGATTTCCAGATCTCCGTAGGTGGCCACCATTTGTGAGCCAAGTGTTCTCTCCTCTCTTCAGAAGAGTGCACTTGCTTCCATGGCTCTCTGTCCTGTACGGTGGACAAGGTCCAGGACGTTTAGGCCTCTTTGGGGCAACTACACTTTTAGTGCCCCCATAGACTATACCCATGGTCAACAGACACGATTCCCTTAGCATGTTCGCTCTTACCAAGTCTCTGATGGGCAGTTGGAGTTTTGTCACTAATTGCAATTGCCATTTTGGCCCTCTGGTTCTGCAGCCCTCCATGTTGGCATCTGTTGCTCTTCTAATGTCTTGGCTGAAAAAAAACCTCAAAAGTTCTTTTTTAATAGGCAATACATATGAAACTTTTGACTATTTCTATTTGTAACAGTTTGATGTAAAACGCTTTAGAGCGAACAGCCCACTTGGATGTGAAATAATCTGTCCCTACTTATTCCTAATTATGAACAGGAAAATCTGTGAAATTACTTATAAATTACTAAATTACAGACTTAGTTGTAAGGTGTGGACAATTAGGTGAGAGCGATCAGTTCCCATCTTTATTGTGCCCACACAGAGTAGCCAGTACTTTATTTGTCCAGCAGGAGAAGTACTAGGCTTAACATGGTAAAGTAGGAAGTAAGATTTTACTAGAGTACTTGGAAGTTTGATCAGAAAAGCAGATTAAAATGACAAACTTGAGAGATAGTTACCATAGAAGAAAACAAACATGAACCTTAGTATCTTTGTGTCTTGGTCACGCCCCTGAGGGATGACTGGTTAAACCATATGGAAGCCTGAATGGGCTTCCCAAGTGTATGGGGGGGGGCGCATAGAGGGGGGTGGAGGGGATTGGGGGGTGGGGGTGTGTGAGGAGACAGTGCACATGGTTTGACTTGCTGTAGCTAGCAGGGCTGCTGCCTGGGGGTTAATAGGCAGTGGGGGAGAGGGATGAGAAGGTTGGAAGATGGGGTCTGGCGTCGGGGCCTTTGGCACTGGCCCTTTCTCTGCAGGTAATGTGCAGGGCAAGATGAAAGAGCAGGAAGGGAAACTGAGGGAGAGTGGAGTAGCAAAAGCAGATTATGAGAGACAGGAGAAGTTAAACCAGCTGAGTTAGCATCTGAGTTGCTAGAGGGAAAGCAGGAAGGAGATCGAGTAATCGAAGAAGGAGTGTGGGAGTGCCACAGAAGAATACGGGGTTCGGGTGGTGCCATTTTGCAGACCTGGGACCATTTGCCCTTGTGGTGGCAATAGAGGTCAAACTTAAAGAGTACCAGAGGCAATAGACTCGCCTCAGGCCCATCTCCTGGTTGCCTATTGAGGAGATGCTTAAGGCAAATGCTCCTCTCTAGTGAGAGGGTCCTGAGACCATTTGGTGAGACTTTTTTCATGACTGAGCATTCCCCATTGTAGGGTCCTAGAGAGAAAAGAGAGGGAGAGTGTCCTAAGAACTGCATCCCAGCGGTCCAAGAGAGAGAAAGCCCATCCACCGCCTAAGTTCAGCATCTCAGACGATGCAGTGTGGAATCAGATCATTCACCTATGTCCTGCATAGGGTGGAATCAGACCATCCATCGCCTAAGTCCACTGTCCCTGACCAAGGAGAGTGGAATCAGACCATCCATTGCCTAAGTCTGCTGTCTCAGATGAAGGAGGGTGGAATGAGAACATCCATCATCTATGTCCGCTGTCCCAAACAAAGGAGGGTGGAGTCAGACCACCCATCACCTATGACCTGCACAGGGTGGGATCAGCAACCATCCATGCCTGTACCCTGCATAGGGTGGAATCAGCAGCCATTCATGCCCATGCCCTGCATGGGGTGGACTCAGAAACCATCCATGCCCTCAGTCGACGTCCCAGGCAGAGAGTTGGTGGAATCAGCTTGTGTGTACATGAGAAAGAGTGAGAGGGAGCATCTTCTGTCTCCTTGACCCACCGGAGACAGTGCCATAGCCACCAGTGCCAGGGCTGTTCCAACTTGCACAGAGGGACCCAGACCCCAACATTTCCCAATGCAAAAGAAAAGAAAGAGTGACTTCTCAGAGTGCCTTTTAGGACCTTCCTCCCGACCAGATAAACAATGAGACTCACTGAAGGTGGTGCTTTGTACTGAGAAAGGCTGAGGTGATGAGGGGCTCTGCTCGGTGTTGCTTGTCTTCAGGTGAAGAAAGAACAGATTAGTCAGTGCAAAGTAAGAGCTGGGTTCCTTGCCTCTCACCGGGTGGGGCGCTGGCGGTCCAGGACCTTCCTTCGGGGGCCTTCTTGCCTTTCCAGGGAGTTGACCTGACGAAAAGACAGTCAATTGCCACCGAGATCTAGTCTGGTCCATGGAGAGGCTTGGAGAGCTCAGCTGTGGAGGAAGTAGAGGATAGACCTTAGTCTCCCACCCTAACAGATCCCAGTGTTCTGCTGCCTTTCCTTGGGGCTTTCAGACACACCAGGCAGCCGTCCTGGCCAGAGCCGTCAGTTGCCACCAAGTTCCAGTACAGTCTACAGGGAGACACGGGTTGGAAGAGAGGAGACTGAGAAAAGAGTCCATAGAGGGGATTTCCCCATATTTGGCCACCAGATGAAAGGGTCATCTGAGGCAAGGTGGGCTGGAGCCAGTGCTGGCGTTGTGGGAATAATGCAAGATTGCAACCAAGTAGGAAAGTAGAAAGAAGTAAAGTTTATTATTCATCTTTCACAGACTGGAAAGGCCCAGACTCAGAGGCAAGTGTGGCCTCAAAGGGCCATGAAATGGGTATATTTAAAGGCCTTTGGGTAGGGGGATTTTGGCCCGAAGGAGTGTCCAGGGCTGTGGGTCTTTGATGTTGATTGTAGTCACATAAGTCTTAGATCTTGAAGTCTCAGGACATTATTACTTCCTGCCTTCAGGTGGTGGGCTAGATAGGAGGAGACAAGGGGAGGGGGTTTTCCTGTAAGAGACTTGTTAGACATTTGCAATCCACAAACTCCTTGACCAAAAGATGGTCTTATTTTCATTTCTATGGCTTTGGCCAGCCAAGCGGTGATCTTTGACCTTCTGTCTTGACAAGGAACCTGAAAGTTTACTAGGGATTAGTATGCTAACCCATGAATTGAAAGGTTGGGCTGTCCTGGTCTTGCATCTGATGGAGATTTGCCGAGGTAGGCTGGGGTAGGCTGCCTCTTGGCCTGCAATAGTGTGTTTGAACGCTTTCTAATGACTGTGCTGAGGCAAAAAAGACTAAACTAAGAATCAACTAAGTTTCTTCTAGGTTTCTATAGGTACCTCCTTTCAATGACCCAATATTAATTCTATATAGGATATTTCAATGCCCCCCTTGGGCTTGAGCACATCTCAATTCTGAGGTGTGGGTTAAAGAGAGAAACTGACCAGTGACGAATCTAACTTCTTCCGGCTGACAGGGGGCATAGTTGAAGTTGGGCTTGGGCCCAGGGTAAGAGGAAAGAACTGCTTTCCAATTGCCTGTATATATTCGGGAGTGTTGGGCTGGAGTCCTAAGGTTTGCATGGTGAGGACGTAAGTACCTGACTTATCGTCTTGAGGTAACCATGAGTATAGCTCAGAAAACCAGTCAGACGTAGAGTCTGTGGTAGAGACCTGGTATAGCCATGCAACTTGTTGGGAGATGTCTATTTAGAATTCAACTTCAACTGAAGTATTTATATGGGTACAACAGGTGGTATTCAATACTGTACAGACAGCACCCCTGTTTAGGCAACAGGAAATCTAACGTTGCTCACCTGAATGTCCAAGACTACCAGGGCTAGCAAACTGAGAGATGAATGTTGAGCCCTAAGGATCTTTGCAGTTTTTTCTCAGCAATTAGCCTGTTGGCATAAATGCCATAGCTAGGGACTGTGTCCCTAGAAGACCTTGCCACTAGGTGTCCTGGTATCCTGCTGGGAGTCCTTCTCCATTAGCAGGAAGAGAACTGAAACATTTCATCCATAGTATGAATGGAGAAAAGGGATCACCAAATGTCCTAATAAACAAGAGACTACTACGTTAGGCTGTTCAGACAGCAATGGACTCATCTTTGTTAAGGAAGTTTTGCTTCCATGTCATAAAGTGTACTCAGGGGGGCACATAAGTAAATACCTAAGAGGGTATGTTCATCAATAGGCTCATTCACAGGAAGCATGGACTATATGGTCTTAAGCCAGGAAAAATTCAATATTCAGTTCAAGTTATAGAAAATGACAAAAACTAAACACAGTGAGTGAGAGAATACAATAACAAGTGCACTATAGTTTCTTTCTTTTTTTTTTTTTAAGTTGGAGTCTCACTCTGTCACCCACTCTGGAGTGCCGTGGCACAACTCACAGCCACCATAGCCTCAACCTGCTGGGATCAGGTGATCCTTCCACCTCAGCCTTCCAAGTACCTGGAACTACAGGCACGTGCCATCATGCCTGCCTAGTTTTAGATTTATTGTAGAGATGAGGTCTCCCCAAGTTGCCTAGGCTGGTCTCGAACCCATGGGTCCAGGCAATCCTCTCACCTCAGCCTCCCAAACTGCTGGATTAATAGGCATGATTCACTGTGCCCAGCCTTTAGTTTCTTTTGAAACATAATTTTCTCTCTCCAGTCCTACATTTTTGTAAAGAAAGATTTAGGGCCAATTTATTCACATAATAAGTTTTATGTAGTTTGTTTATTTGCATAGAGTCCAACAAGAATACTTATTTGCCACATGGGCTCTTTAAAAAAAATTGGCTTTGTTGGAACATTTTTTATAAGAAATCTTTGATTAGACAATTGGTTTATTTGTTTTTTGTTTTTGAATTGGAGTCTTACTCTGTTGCCCAGGCTGGAGTGCAGTGGTACGCTCATAGCCACCGCAGCCTCCACCTCCTGGGCTCAGGCAACCTTCCACCTCAGCTTTCCAAGTAGCTGGAACTACAGGCATGTGCTACCATGTCTGGCTAACTTTTTGATTTATTGTATAGAGGAGATCTCACTAACTTGTCCAGGCTAGTTTAGAACACCTGGTCTCAGGCAATCTTCTCACCTTGGCCTCCCAAAGTACTGGGATTATAGGTGTGTGCCACCATGCCCTGCCAGATTAGGCCTTTTAAAAGCCTCGAGCCTGGCCAGGCGTGGTGGCTCAGCCTGTAATCACAGCACTTTGGAAGGCCGAGGCAAGAGGATTGCCTGAGTCTGGGAGTTCGAGACCAACCTGGGCAACTTAGTGAGACCTCATCTCTACAATAAATCACAAAAACTAGCCGGGTGTGGTGGTGTGCATCTAAACGCAGCAGGTCGAGGCTGCAGTGATTGTGAGTGTGCCGCTGCACTCCAGCCTGGGCAAAAAGAGTGAGACTCTAACTCAAAAAAAAAAGATAAAAAGAAACAAAGCCTCAAGCCCAGCCAAAGACTTGAGCTTGTACATACCTGTATGAATTGGGTGAATTCCTCTTTTTGAGGTTTCAAGTAATTTGGGGTTTCTGGGTATGTTATTAAGCAAACTTCTTTACCTAGGACAGGTCAGGAGACCTGTAGAAGAGCTCAAAATGTACCAGGCCAGCCTTTCCAAGGGGCTTTTTTCTTTTCTTTTTGTTTGTTTGTTTATTTATTTATCATTATTATTTTTTTGAGTTGGAGTCTCACTCTGTCACCCAGACTGGAGTGCAGTGGCCACTCCCGGTCACCACAGCCTCAACCTGCTGGGCTCCAGCTATCCTTCTGCCTCAGCCTTCCAAGTAGCTGGAACTACAGGCACGTGCTATCACGCCCGGCTAATTTTTTTATTTATTGTGGCGATGAGGTCTCACCAAGTTGCCCAGGTGGGTCTTGAACCCGCGGGCTCAGGCAATCCACTCACCTCAGCCTCCCAAGGCACAGGATTACAGGCTGAGCCACCGAGCCCAGCTCTTTTTTCTTTTCTTTTTTTTTTCTTTTGAGTCAGTCTTACTCTGTCTCCCAGGCTGAAGTGCACAATCATGGCTCACTGCAGCCTCAATCTCCTGGGCCCAGGAGATCCTTCTGCCCCAGCCTCCCAAGTGGCTGGGACTACAGGTGTGTGACACCACACCCAGCTAATTTTTTTGATTTTTTTTTTCCTTTTTTTTTTTTTTTGTAGAGATGAGGTCTCACTATGTTGCCTGGGCTGGTCTGGAACTCCTGGTCTCAAACAATCCTCCCACCTCAGCCTCCCAAAGTGCTGGGACTAAAGTCACGAGTCACTGCGTCCAGCTTCCAAAGGTTGTTTCTCATAGGCTCTTTATAGATTTCAATTTCAATTCCTCAAAGTAGTCTGCTCTAAAACATCATTCTAGCCAAAACTTTGGTATATAACCATTATCTCCAATTATATCCTGTTACAAAATAAAACAGATTCTTATTGTACTTATGCAAATCTACATTGCTATAAATCAATACCCACAAATAGTTTACAAATTCTGGAGAATCAGGTAGAGAGAAAAAAATATGCTTCGTCTTTGGCTCATAAAAACCTACTTTACTCATTTGTTAAAAGATGTAATAGCTCAAATAAAACAAGTTTGAATAAAAAGAAAAAAAGTTAGCCAGGCGTGGTAGCGTGCGCCTGTAATTCCGGCTACTTGGGAGGCTGAGGCGGAAGGATCACCGGAGCCCAGCAGGTCGAGGCTGCGGTGGCCGGGAGCGGCCACTGCACTCCAGTCTGGGCGACAGAGTGAGACTCCAACTCAAAAAAAATAAAAATAAAAATGTTTTCTTGGGCTGGGCATGGTGGCTCAAGCCTGTAATTCTAGCACTTTGGGAGGCTGAAGTGAGAGGATTGCCTGAGCCCACAAGTTGGAGACCAGTCTGGGCAACTTGGTGAGACCTCATCTGTACAATAAATAAAAAAATTTGCCAGGCATGGTGGTGTGTGTTTGTAGTTCCAGTTAGCTGGAAGGCTGAGGCGGAAGGATCACCTGAGCCTAGCAGATCGAGACTGCGGTGGCTGTGAGCGTGCCACTGCACTCCAGCTTGGGCGACAGAGTGAGACTCCAACTCAAAAACAAATAAACAAAATGTCCTAATAAATGAAAGACTTCTATGTTAGGCTGTTCAGACAGCAATGGGCCCATTCTTGTAAAGGGAGTCTCCCTTCCATGTCATAAAGTGTATTCAGGGGGCACATAGGAAAATGCCTCTGAGGCTATGTTCATTAATAGGGTCATTTACGACTGGATGTGGTGGCTCAGCCTATAATCCCAGCACTTTGGGAGGCTGAGGTGAGAGGATTGCCTGAGTCCGAGGATTCGAGACCAGTCTGGGCAACTTGGTGAGACCGTGTCTCTACAATAAATTACAAAAACTAGCTGAGCGTGGTGGCGTGCTTCTGTAGTTCCAGCTACTTGGAAGACTGAGGTGGCAGGGTCACCTAAGCCCAGCAGGTCGAGGCTGCAGTGGCCGTGAGTGTGCCACTGCACTCCAGACTGGGTGACAAGAGTGAGACTCCAACTCAAAAAAAAAAGAAAATGACAAAAACTCATAGTAAGCGAGATAATCAAATAACAGGTATACTATAGTTTCTTTTGAAACATAATTTTCTCCCTCCAGTTCTTCATTTTGCTAAAGACAGATTTAGGACCAACTTATTCACATAATAAGTTTTACTTTGATTATTTGCAAAGAGAGCAGCAAGAATACGTATTTGCCATATAAGCACTTTTTTTTTTTAAATGACTTTGTTGGTAATTTTTCTATAAGGAATCTTAGATTAGACCTTTTTTTATTTGTTTGTTTGTTTTGAGTTGGAGTCTCACTCTGTGGCCCAGGCTGGAGTACAGTGACACACTACTCATGGCCACCGCAGCCTCAACCTGCTGGGCTCAAGCGATCCCTTCCGTCTCAACCTTCCAAGTAGCTGGAACTAAAGGCATGTGTTACCATGTACAGCTAATTTTTTTATTTATTGTAGAGATGAGGCCTCATCAAGTTGCCCAGGCTGGTCTGGAACCTGTGGGCTCAGGCAATCTTCTTGCCTCAGCCTTCCAGTGTGCTGGGATTATAGGTGTGAGCTACCGTGCCAGGCCAGATTAGACCTTTTAAAAGCCTCGAGCCCAGCCAAGGACTTGAGGTTGTAAATACCTGTATGAATTGGGTAAATTCCTCTTTATAAGGTTTCAAGAAATTTGGGGTGTCTGGGTTTGTTATTAAGCAAGCTTCTTTATCTAGGACAGGCCAGGAGCCCTGCAGAAGTACTTAAAAGGTAGCAGCCGGCCTTTCCAAGGGGTCTTTTTCTTTTCTTTTGAGTCAGAGTCTCACTCTGTCTCCCAGGCTGAAGTGCAGTATCAAAATCATGGCTCACTGCAGACTCAATCTCCTGGGCCCAGGAGATACTTCTGCCTCAGCCTCCTGAGCGGCTGGGACTGCAGGTGTGTGCCACCACAACCAGCTAACTTTTTTGATTTTTTTTTTTTTTTTGTACAAACGGGGGCTTGCTATGTTGCTTGGGCTGATCTCAAGCAATCCTCCCACCTCAGCCTCCCAAAGTGCTGGGATTACGGTCATGAGCCACTATGCCCAGCCTCCAAGGGTTGTTTTTTAAGGCTCTTTATAGATTTCAATTTCAATTCCTCAAAGCAGTCTGCTCTAAAACGTCATTCTAGCCAAAGCCTTGGTAAATAACCATTATCTCCAATTACATCCTGTTACAAAATAAAACAGATTCTTATTGAACTTACGCAAATGTACATTGCTATAAGTCAATACTCACAAATAGTTTACAGATTCTGGAGAATCAGATAGGGAGAAAGAAATATGCTTCATCTTTTGCTCACAAAAGCCTACTTTACTGTTTTGTCAAAAGCTGTATATATCTCAAAAAATAAAAAATAAAAAAAGTTTTCTTGGGCTGGGCACGGCGGCTCAAGCCTGTAATTCTAGCACTTTGGGAGGCTGAGGCGAGAGGATTGCCTAAGCCCAGGGGTTTGAGACCAGCCTGGGCTACTTGTTGAGACCTTGTCGCTACAATACATAAAAAAAATAAGCCAGGTGAGGTAGCGTGTGCCTGTAGTTCCAGCTAGTTGGAAGGTTGAGCCCAGCAAGTTGAGACTGAGGTGGCCATTAGCGTGCCACTGCACTCCAGCTGGGGTTAGAGTGAGACTCTGACTCAGTAAAAAAAAAGCTTTATTGACTCTGAAAAGCAAAAATAATCAGCAACACTTGAAACAAAAAGTCATAAAAATTGTCTTCTATTTGTTCAGTCTGTGTAATTTACTTTTGTTCCGCTTTATATTGACATAGAGACCTCCTATTGTCTATCCATATTGTCACACACTAGGGAAGGGCTTGGCAACGGCTCACGTGCTCGTGTACATTCCTGAACAATGTTCCTGAGCGCTAATAAAAGGTGTGCTTCCCTCATCTCCTATGCAGTCCCAGTAAGCAGCTTCAGGGAATCTTTGACTTCCCCGTATTCTATGGCCAACCAACTGAAAGATATAAATCTCCATTTGCTCCCTTTTTTGGAGTGGTTATAAGTTAGAATAATATAATATCAATGCAATCATGAGCCTTGTGATTTGTATAATTTTTGTATCAATGTAATTGTAAGTTTTGTGATTTGTATAACTTTCACCTAATGCATGATGTCTTAGACTTTGTATCTCCCTTTTCTCTATGACAAGCTTGATTAACGCTTCTGTAGGGCCCTACTGTTAAAAGCTATGAGATACCTCTGTTACCTGGCACCAGGAATTTTGGGCCGAAAAATGTCACTGCTGATATATGTGGCTGAAACTCAAGTTTTATACAATGCTCTGCTGGTCACATGACTAATGTATAGGTACTAACAACTCTGGTCTTATAAAAGTGAACTGTAAAAGCCTGGAGGGTGAGCAGAACCATTTTAGAAAGACTTCAAGTCTGGCTCTGCTCCTTGGATTTGAACTCAGAAATAAACTTCTTTCTTCCTTCCTTCCTTCCTTCCTTCCTTCCTTCCTTCCTTCCTTCCTTCCTTCCTTCCTTCCTTCCTTTCCTTCCTTCCTTCCTTCCTTCCTTCCTTCCTTCCTTCCTTCCTTTCTTTCTTTCTTTCTTTCTTTCTTTTTGAGTTGGAGTCTTACTCTGTTGCCCAGACTGGAGTGCAGTGGCTGCTCCCGGCCACCGCAGCCTCGACCTGCTGGGCTCCGGCGATCCTTCCGTCTCAGCCTTCCAAGTAGCTGGAACGACAGGTGCTCACTATCATGCCCAGCTAATTTTTTGATTTATTGTAGAGATGAGGTCTCGCCAAGTTGCCCAGGCGGGTCTCGAACCCGCGGGCTCAGGCAATCCACTCACCTCAGCCTCCCAGAGGCGCGGGATTACAGGCTGAGCCATCGAGCCCGGCTTTTTCTTTCTTTTTTTTAATGTTGGAGTCTCACTCTGTCACCCAGGCTGGAGTGCAGTCACGCTCATGGCCACCGCAGCTCAGGGTTCAGGTGATTCTTCTGCCTCAGCCTTTCAAGTAGGTGGAGCCATAAGTGGGCGCCACCATGCTCGGCTAATTTTTAAAAAATTTATTGTAGAGATGAGGACTTGCCAAGTTGCCCATGCTTGTCTTGAACCAGAGGGCTCAGGCAATTCTTTCACCTCAGCCTCTCAAAGTGCTGGGATTATAGATGTGAGCCACCGCACCTGGCCTAAACTTCTTCCTACCAGTTCCTTGCCCCTTTGATTTATTGGTATCAAGGGAAGCAGCCGAGCATTACTTGGACCATGACAATATGGGGTCACCAATAATCATGAGTGCGTAAGTTCTCTAATGGAGTCCTGGAAGTTTTTTTCTTCTGGTCCAATGGTACAATCTCCAAAGTTATAGAAATTGGCACTAAAGACCACTTGTCAGGGTCCTTTAGTTCATTATAAATGACTATTTGTTTTTTTATTTTAAAAAATATAGTTTGTTTATTTAGAAAACAGATGAGAGAGAGAGAGAGAAAGGAGATTCACCTCTCCAAGGTAGGAGAAGGAGCCAGAGCTTAGGGAAACAAAAGGATGGCAATTTTTTTTTTTTTTTTTTGAGTCCGAGCCTAACTTTGTTCCCAAGGCTGGAGTGCCGTGGCACACTCAGGTGATCTTTCCGGCCCAGCCTTCAAAGTAGTTGGAACTACAGGTGTGTGCTACCATGCCAGGCTTATGTTTTGATTTATTGTAGAGACGAGGTTTTACCAAGTTGCCCAGGCTGGTCTCAAACCCCTGGTCTCAGCAATTCTCTCACCTCAGCCTCCCAAAGTGCTGAGATTATAGGCTTGAGCCACTGCACCCGGCCTATAAACTGCTTTTTGAGAATTAAAACAAAACAAGAATAGTGAATGACAAAGTCTAACATTTGTACACAATTGATGAAAAATTTGGTTCTGTGGCACACAATTTAACACAATCATTCTTACTACTGATATCATATACTAACAAATATCATAATTATAGAAATGCTATCTAATCTTAGGATACATACATATAGTATAACCCAAAGAAAATTAAACATTCTTTCATATGCTTCCTTTATGATTTTCGCATACCAAATCAGCCAAATATGTCTCTCTTGGACTTCAGGAAAAGCTAATATCAAAAAAGTTTAAACCAGGTGTGGTGGTTCACACCTATAATCCCAGCACTTTGGGAGGCTGAGATGAGAGGATTGCCTGAGCCCATGGGTTCAAGACCAGTCTGGGAAACTTGGCAAGACCTCATCTATACAATAAATCAAAATATTAGCCGGGCATGGTGGCGCTTGCCTATAGTTGCAGCTACTTGGAAGACTGAGGTAGGATCACCTGAGCCCAGCAGGTCAAGGTTGTGGTGGCCATGAGCATGCCACTGCACTCTAGCCTGGGCAACAGAGTGAGACTCCAACTAAAAAAAAAAAAAAGAAAGAAAAAAAAGAAAATTTTGTTTTGCAATTTCCTCTCACTTGTAACTAATTTAATCATATGCAAAATTTCTTTCATAGATTCCATTTTAAGAACCCAATCATGACCTACATAAACCATTTACAACATGTTTGGACTTTCTGATCTGTCCTATATTTTTCTCCTTATTTAACATAATTAGTCATTTGATTTTAGGGTAAACACGTACTTACTTTCTTTATATCTATAACCATTTAGCTTTAGCCATCATTTTTGTTCCTTTAATTTTAAATAACTTGAAGACCTCTAAACTAAACAAAGTTACTTTCTCTTTAAGAAAAAACACACTCCCATGTTTCCTTATAACTTTTTTTACCAAACAAATCTTATTTTTCTTACTCATTTTGTGTGTACAATTTTTTTACATCTGATAGTTTTAATTGTATACATACATTATAGTGTTAACCCTCAATTTCTTATTTTTAGTGGAAAACCTAGGAGAGAAGTAATTTTAATTATGTGCCACATGTGAAGTCCTGCACAAAGGATGATGGTTGAGGCTGGGCTTCATTATTACAAGTACAAAAGTATTGCAGAAGTCTACTTATATAACTTTTTTTTTTTTTTTTTAATAGGAGTCTCACTCTGTCTCCCAGGCTGGAGTGCATTGGCATGTTCACAGTCACCTCAACCTTGACCTGCTGGGGTCAGGTGATCCTTCCACCTCAGCCTTCTAAGCAGCTAGAATCACAGGCATGAGCCATCATACCCGGCTAATTTTTTGATTTATTGTAGAGACAAGGGCTCACCAATTTGCCCAGGCTAGTCTCAAACCTCTGGGCTCAGGCAATCCTCTCACCTTGGCCTCCCAAAGTGGGGATTATAGGCATGAGTCACTGAGCCCGACTATACTTTTATATCTTAAAACATCTAGCAGAAATAGTTGCTGACCAATGGACCAATAGACTTAGACAAAAGGTTCAAATTACATTCTGAAGACATTCTATGTTACCAGTGATTTTATTTTATTTATTTATTATTTATTTTTTGAATCAGAGTCTCACTCTTTTGCCCAGGTTGGAGTGCAGTGGCACGCACACGACCACCACAGCCTCAATCTGCTGGGCTTAGGCGATCCTTCTGCCTCAGCCTTCCAAGTAGCTGCAACTACAGATATGCGCCACCACGCCCAGCTAATTGTTTGATTTATTGTAGAGACAAGGTCTCACCGAGTTGCCCAGGCTGGTCTCGAGCCCCTGGGCTCAGGCAATCCTCTCACCTTGGCCTCCCAAAGTGCTGGGATTATGGGCTTGAGCCACTGTGGCCTGCATTACCAATAATTTTAAACTGAACTAAGACATTTGAGTTAGTTTCAATTTTCCTTATAAAACATTTGATTTAAATGCTTACTGTTTTTCTTTAAGACAAATAATTAGAACACTTTCATATATTTTACATATATATGACACAGACATACAGATTGAATAGGCAAAACAAGATAATTTGCGTTAAAAAACACATAATTAAGACACGAGGTCTGAAAATTATATCATTATTTGCTTAAACTAGAAAAATAGTGTAAGTTAATATTCAGTTAAGACAGCCAGGAAAAGCACATTAAACAAAGGTATAATTTTTCAATTTGAACAGTGCGAGTGAAAGTGGAAGCTTTAGATCTAAGAGTAATCAATCTACCTGCTTATAGTCCTTGGTGTGCCATAAGGAAGAGCAGAGATCTCTCCCAAAAAGGAGTCTGGGCTGGGCACAGTGGCTCATGCCTATAATCCCAGCACTTTGGGAGGCTGAGGTGAGAGGATTACCTGAGCCCATGGGTTCGAGACCAGCCTGGGCAACATGACGAGACCTCATCTCTACAATAAATTAAAAAATTAGCCGGGCATGGTGGCGTGCACCTGGAAGGCTGAGGGGGAAGGATACCTGAGCCCACCAGGTTGAGGCTATGGTGGCCATGAGCATGCCACTCCCTTCTGGGCAACAGAGTGAGACTCCTACTCACAAAAACCAAACCAAACCCAAACAAAACATTTCAGAGCAGAATGCTTTGAGGAATTAAGATTAAGATTTATAATGATCCAATAAAAATGCCCTTGAAAAAAGCTTGGTACCTTTTTATCTCTGCAGGGCTTCTGACCTACGGTAGGTGAAGAAATTGACTTATTTTATTTTATTTTTTATTTTTTTTAAGTTGGAGTCTCACTCTGTTGTCCAGGTTGGAGTGCAATGGCATGCTCATGGCCACAGCAGCCTGCTGGGCTCAGGTGATCCTTCTGCCTCAGCCTTCCAAGTAGCTGGAACTACAAACACACGTGACCACACCCAGCTAATTTTTTGATTTACTGTACTGATTGGAGTCTCACCAAGTTTCCCAGGCTGGTCTCGAACCCATGGGCTCAGGCAGTCCTCTCACTTTGGCCTCCCAAAGTGCTAGGATTATAGGTGTAAACCACTGTGCCTGGCCGAAATTTGCTTATTAATGGGCCAGGAAATCCAAGTTACTTTTAACCTCAAAGAAAGGAATTTGCTGGACTCGATGGCTCATGCCTATAATCCCAGCACTTTGGGAGGCCGAGGTGAGAGGGTTGCCTGAGCCCACGAGTTCGAGACCAGCCTGGGAAACTTGGTGAGACCTTATCTCTATAATAAATCAAAAATTAGATGGGATGCAGTGGCTCGGCCTGTAATCCCAGCACTTTGGGAGGCCAAGGTGAGAGGACTGCCTGAGCCTGTGGGTTCAAGACCAGCCTAGGCAACTTGGTGAGACCTCTTCTCTACAATAAATAAAAAAATAGCCGGGCATGGTAGCACGTGCCCATGTTCCAGCTGCTTTGAAGGCTGAGGTGGAAGGATTGTGTAAGTCCAGCAAGTCAAAGTTGCAATGGCCGTGAGCGTGCCACTGCACTCTAGCCTGGGTGACAGAGTGTGACTACAACTCAAAAAAATAAAAATAAAAACTTAGCCTGGCATGGTGGTGCATGCCTGTAGTTCCAGCTACTTGGAAGGCTAAGGCAGAAGGCTCACCTAAGCCCAGCAGATAGAGTCTGCAGTGGCTGTGAGCGTACCACTGCACCCCAGCCTGGGCAACAGAGTGAGACTTTCACTCAAAAAAAAAGAACTCGATGACTTTTTTTGTTTGGGTGATTCCTTTATTGGATCTGTTGTCATAAGTGATAATTATACTTCTGCTGTCCACTGGGGACAAGAAAATTCGTGGAGACACTGTGAACATACATAGAAACATGAGTTAAGAAAAAGAGCTATTGGCCGGCCTCAGTGGCTCAGCCTGTAATCCCGCGCCTTTGGGAGGCTGAGGTGAGTGGATTGCCTGAGCCTGCGGGTTTGAGATCCGCCTGGCCAACTTGGCGAGACCTCATCTCTACCATAAAATCAAAAAATCAGCCGGGCGTGGTAGCGCGCTCCTGTAGTTCCAGCTTCTTGGAAGGCTGAGGCGGAAGGATCACCAGAGTCTAGCAGGTTGAGGCTGCGGTGGCCGGGAGTGGCCACTGCATTTCAGTCTGGGCGACAGAGTGAGACTCCACCTCAAAAAAAAAAGAAAGAAAAAGAGCTATTGATCATATCTTAAAAACTAAGAATGATAGCATTAAGAGGGGTCAGGGAGCTGGGCTTGGTGGCTCAGCCTGTAATCCCGCACCTTTGGGAGGCTGAGGTGAGTGGATTGCCTGAGCCCGCAGTTCGAGACCCGCCTGGCAGCGAGACCTCATCTCTACAATAAACCAAAAATCAGCCGGGCGTGGTAGTGCATGCCTGTAATTCCGGCTACTTGGAAGGCTGAGGTGGAAGGATCGCCAGAGCCCAGCAGGTTGAGGCTGCGGTGGCCGGGAGCAGCCACTGCACTCCAGTCTGGGCAACAGAGTGAGACTCCAACTCAAAAAAAAAAAGAGGGGTCAGGGAGAGGGAGAGCCAGGTAGAAATTGAACAGGAACATGAGGCAGTGGAGAGTGACTTAGCTTTTCTCTTCCATTTTTCCTGGCCACAACTGAGTTCAGATCTATGTGCTAGGACAGACAGAAGTAATATTCACAGGTGCAATGACAAAACCAGGTCAAGGGTCCAAAGGTGACTTCTCTCTTCCCTCAAATCAAAGAAAAACAAGTAAAGCTGTCCCTGAGGGGTTAATTTGCATAACTCAATTTCTGCAGTCAGTAAATTGAGGACTCTGTTAATTCCAATAATGATTAACTATGTTCTTTGAGTTAAGCAGGCTGCATCTTTAATACTCCAAACAAAGAACATTCTCTTTGCAGCAGGAGAGAGACAGGAACCTGGCACATAATATGAAGCTCTCCCTAGTCAGCAACATCCACTCTAAAAAAAAAAAAATCCCACTCCAAGACAATTAAATTTATGATTATATACTGGCTCATACTCTCCCACAATGACAAGGTTCTTGGGTCAGCAATGCCCTAGATCAGGGGTCAGCAGATTTTCTTTTAAAGGTCCAGAGAGTAAGCAACATCTGTTTCTGTCCCAACTACCCAACTCTGCAATGTGTAGTGTGAAAGCAATAGCAGACAATAGGCACGAACAAGCATAGCTCATATAGAAACAGGTGGCATGTCGGATTTGATCCACAGACCCTCATTTGCCAACCACTGTCCTATATCATCATTACTTTGTTTGCCAAGTTTCCTAAGAGTCAAACTTACTGGTGTATGACAGAGTCTCTTTAGTTTTCAAGAAAGCAACAGTGATTGGTGACAGATGGGTGGCGGACACAGGGAAGGAACCTTATTGAAAGGATATAACATGGATTTGATATACCCAATGAGCAACCATTTTACCATTGCCTAAATCTCATGTTTTTCTAGCAGTTAACTTACCCTCTAATCATTAACCAATGACAGAACTGGTTTTTCAGAGGTAGCTATTGATAACTGTTTCACACCCCACTCCCCGGCTTGTTTTGTACTAATTAACTTTTTTATGTCAGGTATTTGACTCCACCCATAAGACCCAAGTTAACCTAATCAGCCTTTCCTGACCTATGTGACACAGACCCCACCATGGCAGCAATCATGTAACTAACTCACCCATTTGCCTGCTGTCCGTGATCACCTGAGGTCAGTGTCTGCACTTACCTGCCTCTTCATGATGATGTGGAGCAGACCACCACCCAACCACCTTAACGACCTACCTCCATCAAAGGAAAATGTTTAAAAGTATTCAACCTCCAGCAGCCAATCACCATTGCCTTGCTAAGCTATGGTGTGGCCATGTGCTCTTTGAGCTATGGCCATTGCCATGTTTCTTGTCTTTGGCCCCCTTCCCTATCTTGGGGAGGTGAATCTTCTCTCTTTCTCTCTCTCTCTCTCTAATTTGCTTTCTAAATAAAGTTATATTTTCTTTTTTTTCAATTGTTTCTTTTTTAGAAATATTACTTTCCACATACGTTCACTAAAATATATTCTAAAACCCTTTCCTTATTTACTTTTCTTATGCAACTCATGCTCATGAAAAATACCTTTAAATGAGAAAATCAATAACGTAAAGCTGTACTTCTGTGCAATTCTTTGCATCTTTCATGCAGCATCAGATCACACACCCACATCCTGGCAGGTCTGACCTAACATTCTGGAGGCCCCACTGGGAGTGTGACCTGACACTTACCTTAAGGACCAGGTTCCTGGCATCCATGAGAAGGCAGTGCCCCGCTTTTGTTCCATTCTTCACCAATACCTGTTCACGAATGGGGAACATATGCAAAAACCCTGAATTACATGAAAGTATCAATATCAATAGTTTTGTAAGAGCAATCACAGACGGAAATGGACAGGGAGATGGAGATCCTCAAAGAGGGATAGAGAGATCCATAGAGTAGAAAACTATTCAGGAATAAAGACAATGAGAGAAGGAAAGGCTTGAAATCCTTGAAGCTGCTTTAAACTTGAGGGGAAAATGCGATTTCAACTCACCAGGAAATAACTTGTCTTGCACCGTGGGGTTGAACTAGCAGTCAGTCTTGCTGAGCTTAAGGAAAAGGCTAATTCTACCACATCAAATTGTACCTGAGGAGCAAGGCAAGGAACACGACAGACTCAACCTTTCCCAATTCTGAGAGTGCAGCAAAGTCCTATTCTGTAAATTTCTTCTTTCTTCCTTTTTTTTTTTTTTTTTTTGAGTCAGTCTCACTCTGTGGTCTAGGCTGGAGTGCAGTGCCATGCTAAAGGCTACCACAACCTCATCCTGCTGGGCTCAGGAGATTCTTCCGCCTCAGCCTTCCAAGTAGCCGGAACTACAGGTGCGTGAGTGCTGCCAAACCCAGTTAATATTTTTGATTTATTGTAGAGATGAGGTCTTGCCAATTTGCCCAGGCAGGTTGAACCCTGGGATCAGGCAATCCTCTCACTTCTGCCTTCCAAAGAGCTGGGATTACAGGCATGAGCCACCACACTTGATCCCTAAATTTCTTTTACTGCGTTCTTTTATCTTCTAACACTGAGTGTTAAGTTGCAATGCTAAGGCCACAGTTTCCATTTGCAAAATTTCACATTTAGAATACTCTAAGCACCGCCACTTGCCTTGGATGATACAGGTAGAAACTGTCTGAAAAAGTCACCTGGAACATAAGGCTTCTGAGATTCTGAACCTCCTGAGGAGGAAGGAAGAGATGTGGCAATTATGAGTGTATAGGAAGTCAATAGCCCCAGGTATAAACTGAAGAGGTGACCAGACAAGAAAAAGGGCCCTGAAAATAAAGGAAGATACTAGGTAAGAGTGAGATGCAGTAGAGTAAGTAAATACTAAAAAAAAGCAGAGAAAAATCAGGTCTCTCTCCTGTTTACCCTACCCAAACCACCTGTAACACTCTCTGCTTGACCACAACATTGGAAGGAGACCAGATTCATCTTAACTTTAAGCCCTCTCTTCTTCTTAATAAAACACCCTTGGGCTGGGCTCAGTGGCTCAGCCTGTCATCCCAGCACTTTGGGAGGCCGAGGCGAGAGGATTGTGTGACCCCGCGGGTTCAAGACCTGCCCGGGGAACTTGGCGCCTGGCAACCTCGTCTCTACAATAAATAAAAAACTAGCCGGGTGTGGTAGCGTGCGCCTGTAGTTCCAGCTACCTGGAATGCTGAGGTGGAAGGATCGCTGGAGCCCAGTAGGTTGAGGCTGCGGTGGCCGGGAGCATACCACTGTACTCTAGTCTGGGGGACAGAGTGAGACTCCAACTAAAAAATAAAAAAAAACCAAAAAACCAAAAAACCAAAACACCCTTTCTAGTACTCTTTTGCTTCTTAACTCTCTTCTTTGGAAATGCTCTTCCCGCCTTTCAGCTTTTCTGCCAAATCCAGCATGGCAGCTGAACTCTCCACATACATATAACACATAGGTATTGGCCCCAAGTATTGTGAGCAGCCCTAAGATGGCAAAATACAAATCACTAATCTCATGATAAAGAGTCACCCCAACAAGAGACACATCTACCCTCAAACCCACCTCTGGCAAAACAGAGTGCTATGTTAAAATAGTTGGAAAAACTAACAATATTATTTCTTGCTTTATTTAGAATGCCTTTTAAAAAGGTAGACTCAAAAAACTATTTGTAGACAAAGAAATTTTGACTGATATGTAAAACCTATGCACTATATGAAATTCCTTTTCTTTTCAACATTTCTAAACATGAAACTTTTTTCTTTTCTTTCTTTTTTTTTTTTTAGCTAAGAAAGATAAGTTTATTAAAGAGAAAATACATTGTGAAGGGCATAAATGGGCAGGACAGCAGCAAGAATGCTGTCTGCTGCCTTTGACCCTTTTTCATTATTTCTTTACATTCTGACCCCAATTCATATAAATCTTCTTCTGCCTTGCCTAATCTGAGGGCAGAAACATTCTAGGTTCCCAACTTTCCTATTTTTCCTCTGGTTTCTCAGCCTCTTGATATTGGAGTAGTAATAAGTATGGCTCTCGAAAGCTAGAACTAACAAACCTAGGGCTAAAGAGTTTCTCACCAGGGGACACAACCAGTACCCGAGCCAAAGTCTATCAGCGTTCGTGGCTGAAATTCTGGAATTTGAACCTGGATCTGAAGAAATATAAACACCCAAAAGAAGGTTGAATAGATATTTATTCAGGGCCTTGGTAAATATGAATTAGAGGACTGTGACAGAAATGCTGATTTGTGAATGTCTTTTGAGATTCAGTATATATACAGAATAGGAAGCTCCTAAAACAGTGATTCTAAACCTTTTTTGGAGGGGTCACAGAGTCTTTTCAGAGGACAAAGAGAGCATCTTTATTTATTTTTTTTAATTTTAATTTTTTGTTTTTTGTTTTTTATTCAGAGTCTTACTCTGTTGCCCAGGATGGAGTGCAGTGGCACACTCACGGCCACTGCAGTTTCAACCTGCTGGGCTCAGGCGATCCTTCTGCCTTAGCCTTTCAAATAGCTGGAACTACAGGCTCATGCCACCAAGCTTGGCATTTTTTTTTTTTTTTTTGAGTTGAAGTCTCATTCTGTCGCCCAGGTTGGAGTGCAGTGGCACACTCATGGCCACCGCAGCCTTAACCTGCTAGGCTCAGGCGACCCTTCCCCCTCAGCTTTCCAAGTAGCTGGAACTACAGGTGCATGCCACCACGCTGGGCTAATTTTTTGATTTATTGTCTCTACAATAGGTCTTGCCAAGTAGCCCAGGTTGGTCTTGAACCCCTGGGCTCGGGCAATCCTCTCGCCTCGCCCTCCCAAAGTGTTGGGATTACAGGCTTGAGCCATTGCTCCTGGCCCAGGCTAGTTTTGTTTTTTAAAAAAAATTTATTGTAGAAACAAGGTCTTGCGAAGTTGTCCAGGCTGGTCTTGAACCCTTGGGATCAGACAATCCTTTTGTCTCTGCCTCCCAGTGTGCTGGGATTACAGGCATGAACCACTGTGCCCGGCAATTTCTTTTAAGAGGTGAGGGTCTCATACTGTCATCCAGGCTGCAGTGTAGCGGAGATCACAGCTCACTGCAATCTCAAACTGGGGTAAAGCAATCCTCCTGCCTCAGCCTCACAAGTAGCTGGCATGTACCACCATGCCCGACTGAAAGCCTCATTAAAAATATGCATATGTAATGTCCCATTAACACTTTACCCAGAAAACTGCGTTATGAATTGGGGAACTGAAGATAAAAGGGTTCAGACTGGAAGCTGATTTCCAACTCATGGAATGCCTTTATCCCTGTTCTTTCCTTTGCCTGAATTGCTTTTCTTCACAGCAAGCCTCTTATTTTCTTCAGGCTTCTGTTCAAGTGTCACCTTATTAGAGAGGCCTTCCCTGGCTATCTCCACTTCCACCTCTTGCAATTCCTTTTCTCAATTTTCCTGCTGCGTTATTCTCAAAATACTTATATTATTATCTGATAAGCTATGTCTGTTATAATACTTTTGCGGGGGTAGTGGTGTTTGTGGCTTCTCTTCTTACCAGAATGTAAATCCCATAAGGGCTATATACATTTTTCTGTTTTGCTCATTGCTCTATCTCCAGGACCTTGAACATTCCCTGCACAGTGTAGTCACTCAGTGTTTCTTAAATGAGGGAATGAGCAAGACGTTAACAAGGTAAACCAGGGCACCAGGAAGAATTGTGTTGCAGGTGAATCTGTTGTTCATCCTAAAATCCACTCTAAGGAAAGGAAACAAATCTTGCTCCTTGATTGATGGAGGGAAAAGGAAGGGAAATAAACCAAGACAACAAAATAGCACACAAATTATCTT
Organism: Carlito syrichta; assembly: GCF_000164805.1. Lineage (NCBI taxonomy): Eukaryota > Metazoa > Chordata > Mammalia > Primates > Tarsiidae > Carlito > Carlito syrichta. The sequence continues at coordinate 309,757 of NW_007246478.1, forward strand.
GCTATCATTTATCCAACTTGAAATTACTTGTTAAATGTCTTTCTTCTTTAGATTATAAACTCCATGCAGGCAGGGGCTATTTCTCTCTTGTTGGTATTGGTAGACCAGCCTCCAGTGTGGGCAAGGCTTAGGGGGAGAGTATAAATGAGGCCCTCATACCGTATGCATGAATATTTGAGAGTTGTAAATCAAGTTAACAATGAGTTAAATATGTTCCATCCTTGTATCTTGACAGATATCTTTTCCTAATGACAAAATTTAAAAAATGCAGAGCTATGTTTTTTATTTGACAAAAATTTGGCCACATTTTAAGATGATTGAATTTTTTTTTTTTTTTTTTTGAGTTGGAGTCTCACTCTGTCGCCCAGACTGGAGTGCAGTGGCCGCTCCCGGCCACCGCAGCCTCGACCTGCTGGGCTCTGGCGATCCTTCCGCCTCAGCCTTCCGAGTAGCTGGAATTACAGGAATGTGCTACCACGCCCAGCTGATTTTTTGATTTATTGTAGAGATGAGGTCTTGCTGCCCAGGCGGGTCTCGAACCCGCGGGCTTAGGCAATCCATTCACCTCAGCCTCCCAAAGGCGCGGGATTACTGGCTGAGCCACCGAGCCTGGCGACGATTGAATTTTTTATTGTGTGTGTCAAGTATCTGCTGCTAGGCTGTCATTTGAAAAAAGATCTAATTTATAAATTATATATTTTCATACAATTTATTTCTTACCTTCATTTCTATAAAACCATTGGTTTGTTACAGTCTAGATATTCACATGACATTTTTTTTTTACAGTAATGAATATCAAATTAGGCAATCTTTCTGAAGTCATTGTAGTTATGAGATAGTTTTTTAAAAAATTAATTTCAGTTTGGAGACATTTTGCTCTGCTAAGGTCATAGTGACTGGTTTTGTCAGTAAACTACTTTTTTGAGTTGGAGTCTCACTCTATCGCCCAGGCTGGTGTGCAGTGGCTTACTTACCACCATCCCAGTGTTGACCTGCTGGGGTCAGGTGATTCTTCCACCTCAGCCTTCCAAGCAGCTAGAATCACAGCCGTGAACCATCACACCCAACCAATTTTTGATTTATAGAAGAGACAGATCTTGCCAAGTTACTCGGGCTGGTCTCGAACTCACAGGCTCAGGCAATCCACTTGCCTCGGCCTCCCTATCATTTTCTAATATTGTAATGAGGACACATTTGGTAAATTAACTTTAATCCAGTAGATATTATGGATTATTTTAATTTTATCATGTAAATTGCTATATGTTATATTGTGTTTTTTCATAACATCTTAAAGCAACATCTAGATTCATAGTGTATTGTAGAGAATTAGTATCAAGTTTCACACATGTAGCCCAAACTTGCTCATAACAGATTTAAGAGGAAAGAATAAAGAAATTGCTTAATATTACAAAATACACTTCAGGTGCCATATACAACTGTTGGGAATATTGTGCTAATTTGTGAGTACCTTCAAAACTGCACCGGAACATGAAGAGATGTGAGACAGTAGATGCTTTATATCAATGATACATCATGCTATAAAAATCTATTGCTGTCATGCTATCAGAGAAGACATTGACAAGTTAATCTTTTATTTTACCTACATACTTCTGCTGCCCAAATCTTTCCAGTGCTTAAAAGCAGTGTCTGACTTCTTTCTTGGCAGATATGAAACCTACAAACTGTACTGTTACTTGGATGCAATCATCTTTTGAGGACCTGGGGCAAGAGATGGAGAAGCGTGGATTAGAGTCTTATTAGTCATAAAAGCAGAAGGTTAGGATTATGGGTTGTACTAGATCCCAAGTGACAGAGGCACCTCTCTGTCCTTTAATGAGCTTATTAGTTTGTATGTTTATGTTATTATATGTGGGGCCCTCTTAAATGTGAGGCCAGGGATGGAGGCCCTCTTACCTGGATCTGAGGGTAGTTCTGGCTGTATCTTTAGCACGGAAAGAAAATCTGGTTCATAGTCATAACAGATTCCTGACAAATATCTGGTCCAATATTTTTGAGTTAATTGGATCGAGGTATGCATAGTTAACATAGTTTAGAAGTAGTTGGGCAGGTTTTCTTAGGCAGGTCTAAATTAAAATAGGGTAAGCATTCAGACATCTTTCGTATCCATACACGATCTTTACCTGACCAATTAGGTATGTCAGGCCTGATCATCTTCGGATTAGAATGTGGAACTACTAGTGCAATACATGACAGAAACTTTAGGGAGTTACCCCAAACACAAACATTATGTTCTAAGAAAAGCTCAAATCTAGTTAGGCAGTAACATTCATCATTTAAAAGGTTTCTTATGACCTTAAAGGTTGAGAGTTGGTAATCAAAGTTCATGACCCGATACCTGTAGCCGTCTGCTTTTGTCTCATGTTTGCTTAATCATCGTTGTAAAAGCACATAGAGCTTCTTGTCAGAGGCAAGCTTGTGCCTTTCCTTAAGGGACCAGTGCTCTCTCTTGAACATTCCTCTTTCTTTCTAATACATTTTTTCTTAAACTATACTTTGGATTCAGTCTGAAATTCTTTTCTGTTTTAAAATCAAAGAACCCAGAGAGCAACACACTGCACCCCACCTAGTTTACTTGAGTACCTAGAAGGAATGTTTACTTGAGTACCTAGAAGGGCTCTCTGGATGCCCTAGAGTTGGTGAATTTTAAGCAGGGCTTTTTTAGAGTCCTGAATAGGAACAGGAGAAATTTAGAATTGTTGGCCATGCAGATACTACTCTAGAAATGTTCCCTGAACAAAATACAGGTAACCTCTTGAATTGGCTTTGTATGGATGTAAGCTTTCACTTGAGCCATGAAGCCTGGGCCCAGAGTTTAGATGGAAAGAGCTCCTCCTTCTTTTTTTGAGTTGGAGTCTCACTCTGTTGCCCAGGCTGGCATGCCCTTGGCCACCGCAGCCTCAACCTGCTGGGGTCAGGCAATCCTTCCACCTCAACTCTAAGTAGCTGGAACTACAGGCATGCGTCACCACACTTGGCTATTTAAAAAAAATTTATTGTAGAGACGAGGTCTCACCAAGTTACCCAGGCTGGTTTTGAACCCCTGGGCTCAGGCAATCCTCTCACTTCTGCCTCCCAAAGTGCTGAGATTACAGGGTGTTGGCCACTGTGCCAGGACAGAGGCCTCCGGGTTTTTTTTTGAGTTGGAGTATCACTCTGTCACCCAGACTGGAGTGCAGTGGTATGCTCACGGCCATAGCAGCCTCGACCTGCTGGGCTCCAGGGATCCTTCAGCCTCAGCCTTTCAAGTGGCTGGGACCACAAGCGTGCGCCACCACATCTGGCTAATTTTTTGATTTATTGTAGAGACAAGGTCTCACCAAGTTGCCCAGGCTGGTCTGAAACCACTGGACTCAGGCAATCCTCTCACTGTAGCCTCCCAAAGTGCTGGGATTGCAGATGTGAGCCACCACCCTCGGCAGAGGTCTCCTTCTTTATAGATCAAGGGATGAATAGCTCTGGCCTAAAACAGGGACTGGCAGTACAAGTGAACTTTGAAATTCAAAGCCTGAATAGAGAGTGACTATGTGCCAAGCCAACAGTGTGTCATGAGATAGTATCTATACATTTTCCCTAATTCTATTTAGTATATACTGTGAAAAATCATTGTCACCGTGGTAAAATAATAGGTGTTCTTCAATAACTGTCCATGAGAGGAAACATGAGGAGACCTACACAGGGGAGGTATAGAGATTGAATAGGATTTCAGGTCACGCTTTTTGGATAAAAAGACATTCAGTGTTACAGCAACAACTTAACAAACTGGCAGCAAAGCTGTCTAAACAGTCCTTGAGCCATGCTCTGTCAATACCGCTTGCTTCCTACTCCTGTTTTTCCTCTTCATCTAGAGGCTTAAAGGGAAAATTCTAGAGAATAGACTTGACAAATTTCAAGGAATAGGAGAGGAGGATCATTCTTAGAGATTTGCACTTTTCCAGGAATTGTAGGCATCTGCTGAAAATGATCAAACTATGTCTTATCTGTGTTCCTAAAAATAAATGGATTCTGTAATGTGCAGAATCTTAACTGCTTTAGGCCCTGTGGCAAACTTAGGTTGTAAATTGCTCTCCAGGGGAACATTGATGTGGATCTGCACAGATTAGGAAAAAGTCCTTCATCCCACTCCAAGGCTGGGCCTGTGGCTCCTTGATTAGAGGAGAAAGAAATATGGCTGTAATATTGGTAGGTTATCAGAAAATGATGACAGTAACATAAAGAGGATTACACTAGAGGACTGCAATCACTGAAATGGACTAGTTGATATAGTTTGGATGCTTGTGCCTTCCAAATCTCACATTGAAAAGTGATCCCCAACGTTGGAGGTGGGGCCTAGTGGGAGATGTTTAAGTCAGGGGGCAGATCCCTGATGACTGGCTTGGTTCTGTCCTTGCAGTGATTACCGAGTTCTTGCCCTATTAGTTCCTGTGAGAATGGATTGTTAAAAAGAGCTTGGCACCTCCTCCTTTCTTGCTTTCTCTTGCCACGTGACATATTGGCTCCCCTTCCCTTTCAGTATGAGTAAAAACTTCCTGAGTTCTCACCGGAAGCAGATGCCTGTGCCCTGCTTGTACAACCTGCAGAACCATGAGCCAAACAAACTTCATTTCTTTATAAATTACTTTGCCTTGGCAATTCCTTTATAAGCAACATAAATGGACTAATACACTAGTAAAGAAATGCATGTTAAAACATTAGCCTTAGCTGGGCTCGGTGGCTCAGCCTGTAATCCCGCGCCTTTGGGAGGCTGAGGTGAGTGGATTGCCTGAGCCCGCGGGTACGAGACCCGCCTGGGCAGTGAGACCTTATCTCTACAATAAATCAAAAAATCAGCTGGGCATGGTAGCGCATGCCTGTAATTCTGGCTACTCGGAAGGCTGAGGCGGAAGGATCGCTGGAGCCCAGCAGGTCGAGGCTGCGGTGGCCGGGAGCGGCCACTGCACTCCAGTCTGGGTGACAGAGTGAGACTCCAACTCAAAAACAAACAAACAAACAAAAAAACAAAAAAACATTAGCCTGCAATTTTTCCTTATAAAATAAGAATGTTTCAGTGAAACTTGTACTCCATGCATACCAGATGGCATTGCAAATAGGTGCAAACTCTTTGGAGAGCAGTTTTTAGTGTTTCAAAAGCCAAAGGAATGTTTGTGTCCTTTGAGCAATTGATCCCATGTATGAGTCCCTTCCGTATGACAGATAGCATTCTAAGCAGAGACAACAGAGATTGATGTTGACTGTACCACTAGGAAATTGCTGGCTGTCAGAGAAAACATACTCATTAGACAGTTACAATAAACAGGCAACCATAGAAGAAAAAGGCTTAACTGTAGGCCTGGGAAGTATGTGTCAGAGGATAGGGAAGGTTTCCTGCAGGGGATGGTACCAAACTGAATCTGGAGGGATAAATAATAATTTCCATAGAAGACCAAGTGAGGAAGTACACTCCAGGCAAAGCCAGAACCAGGCCTGGAGGTGGTTGCCCCTGGTACATCCTGGCCAGAGAATAGGTCTGGAAGGGATTTCAGGAAGTTATTCAACCATTCTCCAGGCTGACTTTAGAACAAATTTTTGTATATTGAGTTTCTTTTCCTTGACTCTGGTTGCTATTATATATATATATATATATGTATATATATATATATATATATATTTTTTTTTTTTTTTTTTCCCCTACCCTTCACTCTCTGGATAGATACAGGCAAATCACGCCACACTGGGCACAAACGTCCTTGTGGTGGTGACTAGCAAGAAATAACTATGGTCTCCACATCTCTTTAGCATCATGCAGTACCTCAGTGATCCCTGAGACCCTAATAGGAAGCAGAGATGGCTTCTTGGTAGAAGACTGGCCGCTGGAGCCACAGAGCATGGGACAGCGGTGCCTGCATGATGCTTTCCCTTTTCCATGGCTTCTCTGTCGAGCCCAGGGCCCTCGAAGAAATGATGAGGACACATCCTCTGGAGAGGAATGGACTTATTCATTGCTTGGCTACTGCGCCGGAGGAGGTCAGTAGACAGGACCAATAGCTTGAGAATGATAAACTTAAAGAGAAAGTTAAAAGGGAGCGCTTCAGGAATGAAAAGTTTTGCAATACCAAGAAGGCCAACATATAATTTGTTTTCGTATTCCGTCTCTTCTGAGAATGGAATAAGTGCAATGAGGTCACAACTACAGTGACCCTACTTGTCCCTAAGGCATTTGGGAAAGAACAGCATGTGAGAAAGCACTCCCTGGTCGTGCAGAACCATGTGGACACTAAACGGAGATCTGGGAGACGCTGGAGAACTCCACAATAGGAGAAGGTCTGCTATCACCCTGCTGTGCTGCAAAGGGCCAGATGAATGAGATGCCTGGTTCAGGGACTGAGGTAGCCTTCTTTTACTAGGGTATCCTCGTTACATTCAGGAAAGATTTACTTAGCATGTGCTGTGGACCATGCATTATAAGTGAATATACGTCTTTTTATATTAGTTTTCCAAATTAGGAGTCATGATTCCTATCTACGGGCCTGTGAGAGATCAGGGTGGGGTATGAAGCATGGGAGAGCTCTGCATCCTGGAGGAAGGAGGCCAGTAGGGATGAGAGGGCAGGCTGAATAAACCAAGGAACAGAAAACCAAAAACTGACCTTGTCCAGGAGGGTGACTCAAGTTGCAGTGCATAGACTGGCAAGGCATTTGTGGAGCCATTCCAGAGTGGAGACGGTGGACAAAAATTTTGAGGTCAAAGTTCTGGCACTAGGGGTTACATACTTGGGGTTACATACTTGGGAGAGAGGGTTTTTCTAAGAGGGTATTAGGGATCAAAGGGGGTGCTCACATAATCAGCACAGGTTTTTTTTTTCCTCCCTTCCACCTCAGCTCCTGTTCTTCCTTCTCCAATGCGAGGGCCCCTCAAGTCCTCTTTTCCTTCTTCTAGCTGACCTTTATTCTTTTATATATAAATATATATAATATATATTTTAAAAAAATTTATTTATTTTTCGAGTTAGAATCTCACTCTGTCGCCCAGGCTAGAGTGCCGTGGCACACTCACAGCCACCCCAGCATCAACCTGCTGGGCTCTGGTGATCCTTCCACCTCAGCCTTCCAAGTAGCTGTAGCTACAGGCCCGTACTACCATGCCCGACTAGTTTTTTTATTTATTGTAGAGATGAAGTCTAACCAAGTTTCCCGGGCTGGTCTTGAACCCGCGAGCTCAGGCAATCCACTCACCTTGGCCTACCAAAGTGCTGGGATTACAGGCTGAGCCACCGAGCCCAGCTTCTATAATAAGATGGTTTATGCTTAGCTAAATGTGAGTGAGTTTAGGCCCATGACACCTTTCCCTAAGAGGTCCTGAGAACATGTGCCTGATGTGGTTGAACTGTATCTTGGTTATGTAACTTTTAGGAGGACAGAAGTTATGGAAAGCCATACATCAATATATGTTCCGTCTAGGAAGGTGGGACATCTTCAATAGGGACTTGCAGGTTATAGGTGAAGTTAACAGATTTCCTTATTGACTATCAGTTAGCAAGAGTTAAGTTCTCATCTAAGGAATTTTGAGATCAATAAAGAAGATGCCCTGTTGAAATAAGGGGGTAGAAAAGTTCCAAGTTTCTTAATATGTAGATGAAACCTCATAGGTGACAGATTCAGAGAGAATAGGTAAGTATCTTAAAATGTGTCAGGAGTTTGGGAGTCCCTAAGAGACAACTTTACAGGGTCATAAATACACTTTTATTTTCCTTCTTGATTCGTTATATGATGCTATGCCTGAGTTAGGTTGGAAAGTAAATCACATTATATAGGGGGAGTTAATAAAAAGTCCATCTCCTTAGGCCCCTAAATTAGGATTTTGGCGTGGCAAAGGAAAAAGTCAGAGTTTAGTCCTCGTTAGTTTGCATCATGAAGCAGGATTTTAGTGGTAGAGGATTTATTATTATGGGCAATTTGAAGGACTCACCATTATTCTAGGCTGTTTCTCACTTATTAGGTGTCTGACTTTGGGCAGCTAATTGAAACTTTCTGAGAATTAGTTATCTCTTTGTAAAATGGGATTATAAACATACTTTGTCTTGCTGGGCGCAGTGGCTCAAGCCTGTAATCCCAGCACTTTGGGAGGCTGAGGTGAAAGGATTGCCTGAGCCCGTGGGTTTGAGAACAGCCTGAGTAACTTGGTGAGACCTCATCTCTACAATAAATCAAAAAATTAGCCTAGTGTGGTAGTGCGCGCCTGTAGATCCGGCTACTTGGAAGGCTGAGGCGGAAGGATCACTTGAGCCCAGAGGTCGACGCTAGGGTGGTCATGAGTGCATCACTGCACTCCAGTCTGGGCAACAGAGTGAGACTCTGGTTCAAAAAAAAAAAAGTAGAAAAAATACCTTACCTTAATTTGCAAGGTTGTGGGGAGAAGTAGTTAAAAAAAACCAAAAACCTTGTAATCTTTAAAGCACTCTATAAAATGTAAGTTGCTGGGTGCGGTGATTCATGCCAATAATCCTAGCACTTTGGGAGACCGAGGTGAGAGGATTGCCTGAGCCCATGGGTTTGAGACCATCCTGGACAACTTGGCGAGACTTCATCTCTACAATAAATCAAAAAATTAGCTGGACATGGTGTCATGCACCTGTAGTTCTAGCTACTTGGAAGGCTGAGGTGGAAGGATCGCCTGAGCCCAGCAGGTTGAGGCTGCAGTGGCCGTGAGCGTGCTACTGCCCTCCAGCCTGGGTGAGACTCTGACTCAAAAAAAAAGAAGAAATGTAAGTTATGGCAATGACTGAGGAGCGATTAGGTGATGATTAAAGATATTTTGGGGGTAAGATAAGGTCTTTTATACTATGTCTAGAGGGAGGTGGCTTGTGGCCCTTTCCTTTAGAATTAGCTCCCTCCACCTCCATTCCTTTAATTGATCTTTTTTTTTTTTTGGAGTTAGAGTCTCACTCTGAGTTGGAGTCTCACTCTGCTGCCCAGGTTCCAGTACAGCTACACGCTCATGGCCACCGCAGCCTTGACCTGCTGGGCTTAGGCAGTCCTTCTGCCTCAGCCTTCCAAGTAACTGGAACCACCAACACATGGCATCACGCCCAACTAATTTTTGTGATTTATTGTAGAGATGAGGTCTCATCAAGTTGCCCAGGCTGGTCTCAAACCTGTGGGCTCAGGCAGTCGTCTCTCCTCGGCCTCCCAAAGTGCCGGGATTACAGGCTGAGCCGCGTTGGCCTGGCCTCCTTTAACAGATCTTAACACAAGAAGTGTAATTAGTAATGTACTGGACCAGGGCCAAGGAATGGAAATAAAGGAAGAAGCCCTAGAAAAGAAAATGGTGTGGATCACTAGAAGAGGATGTGACCAAATGAGTTTCTGAGATGGTGCAGAAGAGGGAGAGGAGAAAAAGTTGAGCAGAGTGAAGAGAATTTGCATACTACATGTCTTGACTAGAAGGGGAGGAAGACACTGACTCAGGTAAAAGGACTGATCCCTACTTCATGACTTCACAGAAAACATGATTCTGATGTGAACCCTCCTCCTGCATCTGCTGCTAGATCAGACTGTTTCCTCCCAGGCCCAAGACTTTTACACATGCCGCCATGATTACCAGAGGAGCAGGATTCTGGGTATAGATACTACTGGGATGATGCAGTGCAGAGGGGCGATCTCCAGGGTCTGCAAGCCCATCGACACCTTCATTCACCAGAGTTTCAGAAGGATAAATGGCATATGCAATGCCGTACCTATGACGGGCTAGAATCCTGCAATAGACAACTGTACCTCAACTAGTGCATGGCCCCTTCACTGTCATTGCATGTCTAGGATGTTCTCCTTGCACATCATGTGGCTTGCCTATGGAACGAGCTGGGTCATCTGGAGGGCTAGACTCCTGGGTCACCAGGCCCTATTGCGGCAGTCTGGGGAGTCTCAGGCCCTAGTGCCCTAATTGGACAGCCCTTCTATGGTCCTGTCCCTTATTCAACTTCTTCCAAATCTTCACCCTTCACTGACTCCAGTCTTCCAGCTCTCTCAGGGCTCCCTCATCTGGGGTAGGGTGGGGTTAGGAGACATGAGTGGACAAGGGCAGAAGAGCCACTTCTCTTCCATGTGGAATTGCCCTTCTGGCCAGATGAATGCAAGGGCTGCTGAGACATCCTAGGCTGAGACCTGCCTCTTTTCCAGATTTTTCTCAGTCCTGTTTTTTCCCATGAATCTTTGCTGGGTGCATGGAAGGGTCACCACACTATCTCTACCCCTCCAGTGAGAATCTTCACATTCACAGTCTTGATCCCCTGCATGGACCCTCCTTTATTCAGCCCCAGGTCGATCTTAGAGCCCTAGGGATGTCTGAGGAATGAAACTGTTAAATTAATTCCTGTTGATGGGCTAATCTTTCTAGGCCATTAACAAGTTCACAACCCAGAGGGTCTCAGAAGTTCTTACTTTCAAAATCACCCTCATTTTTTTTTGTTTTATTTTGAGTCAGAGTCTTACTCTATCATCCAAGCTGAAGTGCAGTGGCATGATCATGGCTCATCTCAGTCTTGGTCTCCTGGGCTCAGGTGATCTTCTGCCTCAGCCTTGTGAGTAGCTGGGACTATAGGCGTGCGTCACCACGCCTAGCTAAGTTTGTGATTTTTTTTGTAGAGACAAGGTTTTGCTATGTTGCCTAGGTTGGTCTTGAACTCCTGGGCTCAAGCAATCTTCCCATCTGGGCCACCCAAAGTGCTGGGATTACAGGCGTGAACCACTGTACCCAGTCTTACCCCTCACTCTTTTGTGCTAATCTTTCATTTTGCCCCACATGCAAAGATAGTGCTAAAGATTAGGCCATAATAGATTTATTTGTGTGTGTATGTTTTACATGTGGAGACAAATTGATAATGCCCCATGCATATCCACTTATTTATGTAATTTAATTTAATCGTGAACCTGAACCAAGTTTACACACACACACACACACACACACACACACACACACACACACACACATATGTCGGAGCCCTCCATTTTACAGATACAAAAAGGACTTCACTGTAAAGCTCTTTCTGTTGAGTCCTAGCTACTCAGGAGGTATACTCCAAGATTCTACAGTCAGCTGTCAAAGATCTTGACTAAATCCCTTAGCTTCTTGCCCTCAGAATTTTATTCATATAGCTGAAATCTTGTCATGGCCCCAAAAGCCACTCTTTAAATTATGGGCACTTACTGTGCTTTGTAAAATGATTCCTTGTAAGAGATTTGTCCACAGAAATAAGATTTCATATGCTTTCATCAAAGTTCAATATCCAAAGGCTTATGCAGGGGCTTCACACAATGTCTGTGCTTCAGGACAGGGGAAGGAGAGAAGGGACTCAAATTTCACCTCAGGCCAGGCTTGGTGGCTCAGCCTGTAATCCCAGTACTTTGGGAGGCAGAGGCAAGTGGATTGCCTGAGCCTGCGGGTTTGAGACCAGTGCAGGAAACTTGGCAAGACCTTGTCTCTACAATAAATCAAAAATTAGTCGGGTGTGGTAGCACGCGCCTGTAGTTCCAGCTACTTGGAAGGCTGAGGCGGAAAGATCGCCGGAGCCCAGCAGGTCGAGGTTGCTGTGGCCGGGAGCGGCCACTGCACTCCAGTCTAGGTGACAGAGTGAGACTCCAACTCAAAAAAAAAAAAAAATTTCACCTCAACTAGGAGTATATGAAACACCTTTCAGACACGACCTGTCTGGGATTCTGGGTCATTCTAGTTCCCCTGCAGCAGTAGGAGCCATCTTGACTATCTCTGTATCCCAGTGTCTCACTCTGTCCTTGGGTTGTAGTAGGTGATCAGCATTCACAGACGTAACGCTGTCTGATTTGCTGTGTGCTGTGGGACTCAGAGCTCATTCCCTTCCTTTAGGCCACTGAAAGAACAGATGATTTTGAAGTTCTCTCTTTTTCTTCTTGATTTTATGTCTCTTACTGCTTTCTTTCCTGTTTTTTTTTTTAATTGTAGAGATAAGGTCTCACCAAGTTGCCCAGGCTGGTCTCCAACCTGCAGACTCAGGCAATCCTCTCACCTCGACCTCCCAAAGTGCTGGGATTATAGGCGTGAGCCACGGCACCCGGTCATCTTTCCTGTTCTATTTTATTGTTTTCTTTTCTTTCTTGACCTCCCACTCCTTTTCTTTTTTCCTTCTTTCCTCCCTTTCTTTTTTTTCATGAGATACCTTCTAATGTAAATTTTATGATTTAAAAAAAACAGTTAATTTTAAAAAGAAAACTGAGGTGCAGATCAGGCAGAATCAATCACATTTTTTTTTCCTTACTCCCTGGGGCTCATTTGACCCTTGGGTGAAAATGAGAAGACTCAGCCTCTTGACCTAAGGCAGGAGGAGGCATGAATCAGATTGACATCATGACTCAGAATCTGAGTCTCTACCATGAGGAAACTCATGAATTGTAGATGGTTCTCTGGAGCAGTCAGCCTCCTTATGTTGTGACTTGGCTGACTAACTCATGTGGCCAAGACTAGAACTGCTGCTGCTATTGAATTGAATCCAATTATAAAGCATTCTACTGCAGGGCAGAGATTTGCCAATTGGATCTGGTCTACTTTGGCAAAAATCTATGTTGAAGAGAGGTTCCAGAGGGATTATAGATTTTTAAAATTCTGGCGGAGGCAGACCCAGCAAGGCTTCCTACAGATATAGCACAGAGGAGTATCACAGAACAGTGTCAGTTTTGGCATGGGATAGCATGAAAGGATCACTGAAATGCTCAGAACATGAGTCGTGGTCAGACAAGAGCTTATTTAGACAATGCAGTGTGGGGTGGGATTGGCAGTTGAGGGAAACTGCCAGGGGAGGGAAGGGCACACCTCATCAACAAGGGTACCTGCATAATGAACATTTGTATACCTAACCCTGAATTGTACCCCACATCTTTAAAATTCAAAAAAATTCAAAAAAAAAAAAAAAAAGAAAAGAAAAGAAAATGCAGTGAGGACTCTGATACATGCATAAGGTCTTAGAGCAAAGGCCAAGGATTGGACACTCATCAAGGTTCTCGGTGGCTCAAGTCTGTAATCTCAGCACTTTGGGAGGTAGAGGTGAGAGGATTGCCTAAGCCCAGGGGTTCGAGACCAACCTGGACAATTTGGCAAGACCTCATCTCTATAATAAATCAAAAAATTAACCAAGTGTGGTAGTGCATGCCTATAGTTTCAGCTACTTGGAAGACTGAGGCGGAAGGATCACCTGAGCCCAGCAGGTTGAAGTTGCGGTGGATGGGAGCATGCCACCGCATTCCAGCCTGGGTGACAGAGTGAGACTCCGACTCAAAAAAAAAAGAAAGTCTCTCGTATCTTTCCTGAGGAAACTAAGACTCTGACATGGGGACCAGACTGGCCATGGCACTGGAGATGCAGAAGTCTTCCTGCTCTCAATTCATGACTCTTTGAAGAAAATCTTAAAATTATTCCATTACATTGGTCTGGTCAGGGGCCTTCATTGTTTAACAAGTGGGTCAGTGGTTTTCAGCTCAGACAGACTCAGGAGAGGAATTCCAGGAAGAAAACTCAGGCTTATCCCCTATGTCTCCAGGCCTTCTAGAAATACCATTTCTAATGTACTGCCCTGAAACAGGGACTGATTCAAGAGATAACTTCCCAGATGGATCTGTCAGTGATTTTGAGAATCACTGGGAATGGTCAGCACTGCCACTTAACCCAAGAGTCTGTCTAGAAAAATGAAGGCATAGTTTTACATCTAGGTCTTTGATCCATTTAGAGTTAATTTTTGTGTATGAAAAAAAAAAGAAAAATGAAGATGTGAAAAGAAAGAAATGGAGAAATGAAGACAGAGGGAAAAGAAGGCATAAAAATGGGAAAAGACATTCATTTATGTTATGGAAATTATCTTTCATTCTTGAATTGATACAATTATTTCAACAAATATTTATTTATTTGGAAATAGGGTTTCATCCTGTTACCCAGGTTGGAGCTCAGTGGCACAATCTTGGCTCACTGCAGCCTTGAACTCCTGGGCTCAAGCGATCCTCCTGTCTCAGCCGCCCTAATAGCTGGGACTATAGGTGCACACCACCACATTCAGTTAAGTTTTCTTTTTTTGTTGTTGTTGTAGAAAAAGAATCTTGCTTTGTTGTCCAGCCTGGTCTTGAACTCCTGGACTTAAGCAATCTTTCCATCTCGGCCTCCCAAAGTGCTGGTATTACAGGTGTAAGCCATTACTCCTAGGCTTGAATTGATATAATTCTTTATTATTATTATAAAGATGTGGGATACAATTCAGAGTTAGGTATACAAACGTTGTTTATGCAGGTACCCTTGTTGATGAGGTGTGCCCCTCCCTCCCCTAGCAGTTTCCCTCAACTGCCAATCCCACCCCCCTCCCCTGACAGTTTCCCATGACTGCCAATCCCTTTCTTATAGTATTATAATTGTTCAAGGTCTGCTTATGAGTGAGAACATATGGGACTCTGTTCTTTGTTTTTGTGATAAATCACTGAGTACGATCGACTCTAAATCCATCCAAGTTGCTGTGAAGTCCATATGTCTGTCCTTCTTTATGGCTATGTAATATTCCGTTGGTATATGTACCACATTTTTAAAATCCAGTCCAGCTTCGATGGGCAGCATGGTTGGTTTCATGTTTTTGCTATTGTGAACAGGGCTGCAACAAACATACATGTGCAGGTATCTTTTTTGTAGAATGATTTGAGTTCCTCCGGGTATATTCCCAATAGGGGAATTGCTATTCCCCCAATAGGGGAATTGCTGGGTCATATGGAAGATCAATGTCTAGTTCTTTTAGAAATTGCCACACTGTCTCCCAAAGAGGTTGCACTAGTTTGCAGATACAGTTCTTTACTGGCTATATTAGATGTGCCAAGCTCTATGTTAAGGGTTAAAGCCAGGAGAGGAGTGAAATGTGATACTAGAGGAATATCTTCTTTTGCTTGTACAAATCTTTATCAAATTTATTTTTTGAATTTAGTGGAGATGTTTTTATTCAAACTCTGATGGTACTGTGAACATCAGACATCCATGAAATCTCCCAAGATTCTTTTGACTTCCCCTCCTCCTTTCTTCTTTTTAATCTTACTCCAGCACATTAAAGAGCTGTGTTACATATGTTACATGAAAGGAAGCCTAATGCTTAAAATGATTGGAGTAAGGGAAGACTATTGCAAAGAGGAACCCAGCTTCCTTTTTGCTTTTAGGTGTGACTGACCTGTCAAAAATGTTACTTCTATATGTTTTATTGTTTTATAGATTTTAAGGGAGTGAGTGAATGTGGCAGACAAGGGAAGAGTTTTGTAAATTCCTGCCCAGTCACTCAAAAATATTTCAGGTACTCAAGTCATCACTGGGTTAAGAATTCCTCTTGGTCTTGTAAAATCAAGCACACAAGAGTTAACCTTTGGCTACATCTCAGTGTGAATAATTAGAGAGATCAGTGGCTAATTGGTGTGATCTGGGTAGAAGTACACTGTGGGGAACAGATCGGGTGTGAGGAATATCAGACATTAAGAGGCCATCAAAACTGTGGAACTAGATGTCTGAAGAGATGGGAAAAAGAATTCCTGAGTTCGTGACATCTCAGGGAATTACACTGGAATCATATCCTTGGTTTTCTCTTCACACAAATATTCTCCATCTTTTCTTGTCCCTATGCTGGAAACTTGAACCTTTGAGTTTCTTGCTGATCAAAAATTCTGCAGAGGGTTAAGGCAGTCTGTTAAATTCCTCTTGAAGTTATTCCTCTGTTTCACTTTTATTGGATTTACTTTTCCTAGATTTTAGTCTTGATCTGATTACTGCCTCCACTCGATGTCAACTAACATCTCCTAAAAAACCAGAGACCTTTTTGTAAAATCTGTAAAAGATGAATATCTGATGTTGTGTAAAGGATTCCAACCTAAGTTTCCAAAATCTTGCATTCATTCACTTTTGTGCTGCTTTCCGCACAACTGTCACGTACATTCCCAATACTTGCATCCCATTACGTAAAATGGGAATTTTATCTTTATTTATAAACCAGGTGTGTATGAACTTTGTACTCTATTCCTGAAACTGTGTTAGTCACAGGGTATATTAAGACACAAGAGACATAGTCTTGGTTCTCAAGTAGCTTACGGAGAAGAGAAACTAAATATATGATAGAAGTAATAACACTTGTACGAACATGGCTTTACGGGAGCACAGCATGGAGGAAAGTAACTTTGGCCAGTGGGTCCAAGAAGGCTTCTAGGAAGAGACTCCATCTGAACAGGGTCATGAGGGTGAGCAGGGGTTTGCAGGAGCTTTAGTGAAGGGATGGGAATTCCAAGCAAAATGATTGGTACGGAAAATGCACAGAAGTGGGATGTGTATTGCAGGTAGGGAAGGCTTGAGTGGTGTGAGATGTTCAAGTCCAAGCTGAGAAAAATTGGAATTAGACCCCTGAGCTGGTATCATGTCATCATCCAACAAAATTAATCCATGTAATTTTGTACTATCTATCTCTATTCTTGTCATCTGAAAATGCAATGCTATCATCGATGCCCTTAAATAAATATGAACCCAAGTGTTGAACTGGACAGAACTGAATGCAGAGCTAATAGCACTCTGCTTTGCCATCTTGTTTTGTGGAATTCCTTAAATTATTAAGCGAATTTTAAAATATATGTTGTGTATAAAGCATTTTTATAGGTAATAAGGATGTAAAAATGAATTAGGTGTAGCTCCTCTGTGATGCTTGTAGTCTCCATGGGAAGAAAGAACTGTACTCAAGTGTTTATAACATGAGGCAAAACCCACATATTACAGTCACAGCAAGTATACCTGGCACAAGACCTCTTCTGACTGGCCTATACAGTTTTTTTTTGTTTGTTTGCTTTTTTTGATGTTTTTTGAGTTGGAGTCTCACTCTGTCATCCAGTCTGAAGTGCAGTGACACGATCATGACTACTGCAGCCTCAACCTGCTGGGCTCAGGCTATCCTTCTGCCTCAGCCTTCCAAGTAACTGGGACTTCAGGCGTGCACCACTGTGCCTGGCTAATTTTTAAAAAATTTATTGTAGAGCGGGCATGGTGGCTCAATTCTGTAATCCCAGCACTTTGGGAAGCCAAGGTGAGAGGATTGCCTGAACCCACAGGTTTCAGAACAGCCTGGGCAACTTGGTGAGACCTCATCTCTACAGTAAATCAAAAAAATTAGCTGGGTGTGGTAGATTGTGCCTGTAGTTCCGGCTACTTGGAAGACTGAGGTGGAAGGATTGCCTGATCTCAGCAGGTTGATCCTGGGGTGTCCATGAGCATGCCACTGCACTCCAGTCTGGGCGACAGGGTGAGACTCCAACTAA
>NW_007246478.1:327094-351664 GCF_000164805.1 Carlito syrichta
AAAAAAAAAATTGTAGAGATGTGGTCTTGCCAAGTTGCCCAGGCTGGTCTCAATCCTCTTGCCTCCATTACCCAAAGGGCTGGTATTACAGGCGTGAGCCACCATGCCCAGCTTTGTTTTGCTTTTTAAAATAATTTTGGACTTGGTGATGATCTTTCCAAATGGAAATTTTCACACAAAAATTTTGGGTTCCTGACTTGCCTTAACATATCTAAAAATGTGGTCACGCTTGGTCATCATGAGCACAATGTAATGTTCCACTAAAGCTGGGTAGCAGCTGCTTCTTCTTAGGCTGCCTCTTAAGTAGCAGCCACATCTTCTTTTAAGACAAAAGTTCAGGGATCTTTACTGACTCCATCCTCCCTTCTGTCTGTCATCTTGTCTGTTCACTCAGGAAAGACATCTGCCTGACTCTTGGAGACATTTATGTTCATGACCCAGTAGTCTCGTCACAATGTCCTGAGAAATGACTTAGACGATACTCGGACTAATCCTTGATCACTCTTCTTCTGTAAATTGTGTTCAAAGCACACCTTAAACAGATTTTTCTGATTGTTTCTTCTATAGTCTCTCTGCAAGTACTTAGCTGCCCTCCACTACCTCCAATTTAAATCTAAATGATAGGAAAGATCTTGGACTAAGGACCTGTTTATTTATAACAGGAATTAATATAAACACCTATGGAGAGTATCCCAGATTCTCAGCATGATTTTGTCTTTAATATCAGAGACTTGTTCTATTATTTCATTAGCTTAAGCACTATATCAGTGTCCCAGCAGCCACTGAATTATTGGCTAATGTCATTATGCCATTATTTGTAATCAAGGGAAGTGGTAAGATACAATCTCAACAAAAGGTCTTTTTCACTATAGTGAAAGCAACTGTTGAGGACATTGGCCACAGAATTGCTCAAAGTTAACTTGATGTCCAGCACTTGAAATTTCTTCAGTTACGGGGCATCCTTGTAATATCTGCCCTTAACCTGCTGATAGGGAGAGACCAACCGTCAATACCTTCTTGCACACAGTGGCTGTCTACGAGAAAGACAATGCACACTACTTGCAGGGACCGCATGAAAGATTTTCATAATAACATGGCGTGGGTTAATTTAATTGTAATGGAAGGAGGGAGCTAACTAGCCTTAGCTCAAAAGACATTTTGTGTACTGACCTCTCCCTGGTCTCTTGGGCTCAGCAAAGTGATCACAGGAAGTGACCTTCCTTCCTGTGTGGGGCTTCCTACCTATCTCCCCTGGAGGCCACTGAACAAAAGCATACCTTGGACTGTTTGATCAAGTTTTGGGAATGACATAGAAAAGTCGACACCAAAGAATGGGTCTGAGGATAAAGAACCAAGCAATATGGAGCAGGATGAGCTGAAGCTGATGCAGATACCATGACCTTCCATGTCCCCAGGCAGGACAAGGCAGAGCAGGTCACTGGCAGGGTTATGATGGTTAGCTAATCAATCTGTTGACACAGAGACCAGCATTGGGGTACCAAGGCCCTGGAGGGGATACAGAGTAACTTGGACATGATTTACAAGCCTGGACCATGACCATCAGAAGGGCTAGTGCAAACTGGCATGGTTAAGCCAAGACAGATTTAATGCTTCAGGATGGAGCCGAGTAAAATCAGGAGGTGAATACAAAAATGACACTTTCTTGGTTATAGAGAAATATGGATACAGGAATGTAGGCCTGTTATTATGGGACTGGTGAGGTGTGATTGACCTGTCAAAAATATTACTTTCATATGTTTTATTGTTTTACAGATATTTAAGGGAGTAAGTGAATATGGCAGACAAGGGAAGAGTTTTGTAAGTTCCTGCCCACTCACTCAAAAATATTTCAGGTACTCAAGCCATCACTGGGTTAAAAATTCCTCTTGGCCTTGTAAAATCAAGCACATAAGAGTTAACCTTTGCCTACATCTCAGTGTGAATAATTAGATAGAGAGATCAGTGGCTAATTGGTATGATCTGGGTAGAAGTATACTGTGAGGAGCAGATTGGGTGCGAGGAATATCAGACATAAAGAGTCCATCAAAACTGTGGAACTGGATATCTGAAGAGATGAGAGAAAGAATTCCTGAGTTCATGACATCTCAGTGAATTACACCTTTTTGAAGCAATAGAATTTATATAATATTGTAGCAAGCACCACAGGTCAGAACCTGGGATTTCTGCATCAGGACACATATTACAAAATCAGAGATTTATTTAAACCATGTTTGTTTACTCAAAGAGCTCTTTCTGGGTGAGCCTGGGCCTTTTCAGGGTAGCAACAGTTGGGACAGGGGTGATAAAGGGGATGAGTCCTCGATTTGGTAATTAACAAGAAAGAACAAGTTCCAGGAAGCACTCATCTCAAAGCCAAAAGAACTTAGACTCCCTTCTGCACTCTAAGTCACTGCCTGAAGTCTGACTGCTATGAAGATGATGTATCAGACATTCTTTGAGGAAAGAAGGATCCGGATAATGGGCAGAGGGGAAAGGCGTACCCTGGTTCTCCCCCCTGGTATCTTCTAGTCAATGTTGTCATCTTTCTGCTGCCCACTAACAGGTAATTAACCTGACTCTACTCCTGCCAATTTAACTCTAAACCAATACTGACAGGGACTCTTGTTTTGAAGATAAGATCTTAATGTCCTCAACATTGCCTTCTGCCAAAGAATACAGAGGAGTCTATCTATATCTGAGCCACAAAGCAGTCCTTTCCCCCATCTTAGGTGTCACTGAAGGAAAGATTGCAGCAAGGCAGGTGAGATGATCACTTACTAAGCAGGCCACCCTGCCTCTAGCATGGGCCGGGAAGGTGGCATGGGTCATTGGTGGGTCTCACTCAGGAAGACTGTTGCATGGGAGGCTTTGTTAGAGACGTCTTGGGGCTCTCGCTTTCCAGTTTTCCATCATTCAAGAGGGAATAGGAAGGAACAGACTTTACCGTTACAGGAACATTTTATGTCTGATATGCCATTTTGGCCTCAAAAAACTCTGATGCCAATTTATCTCTGTGCATCATAACTTCCTGTGAGCTTCCAGTCTTTTTAACTGGAGCTTCTGGAGGGCACACATTGTTTTTATTCACATTGTGTATCTCCAGTGCCCAGAGGAGGGCCAGGTACATTGTTAAACTCGGAATGTGTGTGTTGAGTGAATAAGTATTTGGACATTGTTAAACTCATGAAATAAGATACACTGCTAGGTAGGGAAAATGTGCAATTTGAGCTTTTCCAATTTGATCACATAATCACACAGTAATAGAAAAGTAATTTTACACAGATTTTTCAGCATACTAATATATCAGTTGTTTTTAGTGACTTGAAATTATTTTTTCCTTTCCTCTTTTTTTTTGAATTGGTGTCTCACTCTGTTGCTTAGGCTGGAGGACAGTGGCATGCTCATAGCTACTGCAGTTGCGACTTCTGGCCACAGGAGTTCCATCCTCCTCAGCCTTCCAAGTTGCTGGAACTACAGATGTGTGGTATCATGCCCCGCTAATTTTTTGATTTATTGTAGAGATGAGGTCTCCCCAAGTTGTCCAGGCTGGTCTCGAACCCCTGGGCTCAGGCAATCTTCTCGCCTCAGTCTCCCAAAATGCTGGGATTACAGGCTTGAGCCATCGTGTCTGGCCTTTGAAATTCTTAAAGATATTTTTGGCAGCTATGATGATTGTGGAGGAAGTCAGTTCTAGCATTTAATGGGTAGGGGCCAAGTGTTCTCAGAGTATAGCAATGTGTAGGGAATTCTTACAAAATAAAGAATTAGTGTATGTCCTACACAACTTATGACTGACCTCTTAGCTATTGAATTGATGTAGGTGAGAAAGTTGCTTAGAATCATCTGATGTCTAACCCAAAACTTTTTTTGCATGACTTTTTTTTTTTGAGTTGGAGTCTCACTCTGTCGCCCAGACTGGAGTGCAGTGGCCGCTCCCGGCCACCGCAGTCTTGACCTGCTGGGCTCCGGAGATCCTTCCGCCTCAGCCTTCCAAGTAGCCGGAATTACAGGCATGCGCTACCACGCCTGGCTGATTTTTTGATTTACTGTAGAGATGAGGTCTCGCTGCCCAGGCGGGTCTCAAACCCGCGGCCTCAGTCAATCCACTCGCCTCAGCCTCCCAAAAGCACAGGATTACAGGCTGAGCCACCGAGCCCGGCTGCGTGATTTTAAAATACAAAGAGTTTGTTAGAACTGTAACTACCATGTA
Source organism: Carlito syrichta (assembly GCF_000164805.1). Classification (NCBI taxonomy): domain Eukaryota; kingdom Metazoa; phylum Chordata; class Mammalia; order Primates; family Tarsiidae; genus Carlito; species Carlito syrichta. Next base: position 331,305 of record NW_007246478.1, read on the forward strand.
AATTGAGAAATGTTGTACTTCTTTCTAGGTCTTTGCAACTCTCTTATAGACTGTGAGTGGATAGCAAGCTAAAGTCACAAAACACGGTTTCATCATTTCGCCATGTTCTGTTTTGATTGATTTGAGATGGGTTAGTCATTGACTTCTGTTTCTCTGAGACCCTTGATCAATCTGAGACAGAGGAGAAAAAAAAACAACTTTTTTTTTTTTTAAATCAGAGTCTCATTCTGTCACCCAGGCTGGAGTGCAGTGGCATGCTCACAGCCACCACAGCCTTGACCTGCTGGGCTCAGGCAATTCTTCCACCTCTACCTTCCAAGTAGATGGAACTACAGGCATGTGTCACTATACCCAGCTAATTTTTTGTTTTATTGTAGAGACGAGATCTCACCATGTTGCCCAGGCTGGTCTCGAAACCATGGTCTCAGGCAATCCTCTTGCTTCCACCTCCCAAAGTGCTGGGATTACAGGCGTGAGTCACCATGCCTGGCTAGAAAATAAACTTTTAACATGCTACTTCACTAGTGAAATTACAGCAAAGATAAAATGGCACAAGAATTACTTCTTTTGTTAACTCCATGAAAAAAAATGAGGAACTATCCTAGCAAGCAATTTGGAACATTTTCATAATAATGAAAACATACCTGCCTAGTTTAGCTTATATTTGAACAGAATTATGACTAAATCTTTGATCTTGGGCTTACTTTTTTTTCTGACTATCCTTGCATCCTATATTTTTTCCATGAGAACATTTTCCAGGTATAATTTTTTAGTTAAGCTTGTGATAAAGCTGTGAGTGAAAAAAATAAGATGATTGATGTTAGGGGTGCATAGATACACATTTAAAGTGTTCATTGTTATGTGTTTATTATGAGTTAATAATCATAGTGTGAGTTAATAATCAATACTTCAAATCTATGGTTTTGGGTATATTATTGCTTTCAATGAAACTGTGAAAAAGTAGTTGATAAAAAGAAATGTGAGTTCATAGTACAGGTGGAATGGAGCTGTGTAGCATGCTTGGTATCTGGCACCCTAAGGGACACAGGCCTACCTGGGTCCATACCCTAATTGCCTGGATGTCTCAATTTGCGCTATTCTGCTGTTTCCCCAAATTCGTAATTACTACTGATCTGTTTAGTGGTTGGGATTTCCCCTTTGATGCTTTTCAGAGAGATCCTTCTTACACTGTCAAGGTACGTTATTCACCAACCATATGGCCTCAAACAGAGTGTCTGTCTTCCCCTTTTCACCAGGGAAACATTAAAACCCTTTATGGTACACAGATATGAGTCTGATGGCGGGCCATCAGATTGTGAACACAAATAAAAGCCTGTATCAGCTCTAAAAAGTATGGAGAGTGTTACTTATGGGACAGCGTTGTTGGGAGGCTTAATCCCAATTGCCTTGTGTGAAATAGGTGTACTAAAGAGGGGTGGTTTCTTTATTTTTTCCCATCCTGCCTTGCAAAATCATAAGGCATAAAAAATTTGAAGAATGTTGAGATATTTCTGGCTGTAAAGCACTCATCAAAGCTTCCTCTGAGGTTTAATGAGTTTTAGGGCTCTTGTTTTCCTATTAGATCAGAGGTAGAGGAAGCTTGTAGAGACAGCTAGAGATGGAAACCACTACACCAGTGTTTGTTGACTGATTGATCCTTCCCAGTGCGTTAACCCGTTCTCAAACCTAGACAGTCTCAGGGGTGTAACATCATCCTACAGTCTTCTGTGCTGACCTTATCTTTTGCTTAATTAAACAACAGTCCAGAGAGATAGGGATTTGTGTGTTGATTGCAATATAATAGTTAAATGTTTTTCTTGATGGTCTTTAGGTAACAACAACAGTAACATACATACATACATGCATTAGGAGGGACCCCTAAAAAGCATAATTTATTTATTAAAAAATTGTGTATTTATTTTTACATGTTTAAACATCAGTAACCCTCAAAGTACTCTCCATTTGATGCAATACACCTATCAAGACGCTTTTCCACTGTTCAAAACAGTTTTTTGAACTTGTCAATTTGTTTTTTTGTTTTTGTTTTTTTGAGTTGGAGTCTCACTCTGTCGCCCAGGCTGGAGTGCAATGGTACGCTCACAGCCACCCCACTCTTGACATGCTAGGCCCAGGTGATCCTTCCGCCTCAGCTGGAACCTCAAGCGTGTACCACCATGCCATGGCTAATTTTTTGATTTATTGTAGAGACGAGGTCTCACCACGTTGCCCACGCTGGTCTTGAACCCCTGGGCTCAGGAAATCATCTCCCCTTGGCCTCCCAAAATGCTGGGATTACAGGCTTGAGCCACCACACCAGACAGACCCTGAACTCATCAATTTGGATGCCTTTTAGGGCTTCTGCTGTTTTTTGTTTCATCTCTTCCACATGGACACAATGTTTCTGTTTGAGGACTTTCTTCATCTAGGGAAACAAAAAAAGTTACTCTGGGTGAAATTGAGTGAATAGAAAGGGTGGGGCAAGGGAGTCATGCGTTTTTGGCAAAAAATGATAAACACTCAGCATGGTGTGGGCAGGAGCCATGTCATGGTAGAAGAACCATTTACCTGTTTGCCACAACTCTGGAGGTTTTTTCTGCAAATCGTGATGCAACCTTCTCAAAGCAACCAGATAAAAGTTTGGGTTGATTGTTTGGTCCAGAGGGACAAATTCTGAGTATATTACAAGGGGCCTACCCTCCAAAAGGTAATTCTGGCTTATTTGGGTCCCCTCATATATATAGGTCAATAATGTTATTTTAGATAATAAGATATTTCTTCTGGCTTTAGGCATAATACTGTAGGATATTCAGATTTACATAATAAAAATTTCAGAAATGTAGATTACATTTTCTGCAGACATCCCTCTACACACACACAAGCATGGGCATGCATGCATGCATGAGTGCACATGCACACACGCAAACTCACACTCCTCAATTAAGGCTTCAGAGAACTACAAGAGTCTGAGCCAGAAGGAATTTGTGAGGTCTTTTATTCTTCACTTCATAGGTAAGGACTGGAATATGGTGATCCCCACAGAAAATGAGTGATAGAACTGGAAATTTAACGTATTACTCCTTAATATGAGGATCCCATTAGTACTATGTGGCTACTTATTTATTTATTTATTTTGAGTGGGAGTCTCACTCTTGTCACCCAGGCTGGAGTGCAGTGGCACGCTCACGGTCACTGCAGCCTCGACCTGCTGGGCTCAGGCCATCCTTCCGCCTCAGCCTTCCAAGTAGCTGGAACTACGGATGCACGCCACCATGCCCGGCGAGTTTTTGTGATTTATTGTAGAGATGAGGTCTCACCAAGTTGCCCAGGCTGGTCTCGAATCCCTGAGCTCAGGCAATCCTCTTGCCTTGGCCTCCCAAAGTGCTGGGATTACAGGCTGAGCCACCGCGCCCAGCCAACTATGTGGCAATTTAACACAATGAAGTGGGTCTGTGTATAAGTTGTGGAGCTCTCCAGGAGAATGTGCAGAGTCAACGAAGGAGGATGGAGACGCTGGAGCTGGATGTATCAGAGGAAGGACACGACAAAGTGAGTTTCTTAGGTGAGTACTCAGAGGAGTGAGGAGAGAAGGAGAGCTAGAAAGAACGCGAAGTACCGAGGGCCTGGGGTCTGAGAAGGAGGGACTGGAAAGTCAGGGGAAGTGAAATGGAGATGCCCTGCTCTCCATCTCTTCATTCTCTCCTCTAGGATAGAACACATCTCAGGTGTGGCCCCTCTTTCTAACCATCTCCTGGAAGTCTGTCTTCCTCTAGGCCAAGAACTTTGTAAATCTTCTCAGTGAACTCCCAGCCTCCTCAGCTCCATTAGTAGGAGTTATGGTTATTGGGGGGGGGGGGAGGACGCTCCTTGTATTGGAAGTAAGATCTCTCTACCCCAACGGGGTTGATTTTCTGCCCTCAGCAGCATGAGGCACAGTTGATCATTCCCTCCTCCTTGATGAGGCTGACCCGAGAATGGGGCTTCTTGTGACAGACACGGGGATGAAGAGCATGGTGAGATCAGCCCTGGTGCTCTCAAGGCAGATGGTCACGTCGATGCTGCCTGTTGGTCCCCGGGACATGCCTGCCTCTGGCTTTTCCCTTACAGGAAATACAGGGTTTTCGTTATCAGGCTCCTCTGTTAGCTTCTCCCCTTCTCCCTGGTATCTTGATGTTGGAGATCCCCAGGGGTCAGTTATTGGTCTTCTTCTCTGCCTATACATACTCTCTTGATGATCTTATCCCTTGCTCAGAACCCTCCACAGCTTTTTCAGTTCACCCCAAGTGAAAGCCCTATAAAAGTTCACATGGTCTCAAGTGAGCTGTCCTCCCACACCCTTACCTTTCAGAACAAATCCCCTGCTATCCTCTCTCTCACTCATTCTTCTCTAGTATATGGCTTATTTGCTGATCCTGACAGACCCCAGGCACATTCTTGCTTTGAAACATTTCCCCTAGCTATGTGCACAGCTAGCAAAGTGCAGAGCCCAGGGGGAAGTCCCTCTTGTCGACTGGCCAGGACGGCTGTGTGTCAATGCACCTTGTAGCCAGCAGAGGATGGGAGCGGCTGCGGAATTCTGTGTTGGGCTCGCACCCGGCCCGTATGCCACCTTCAAGTCTTTGCTTAAATGCCACCTTGTCAAGGAGGCTTACCTTGACTACCCTATTAAAAAATGCTACTAGTTACTCTCCCCATTCTCCTTCCTGCTATATTTTTTCCATAGCACTTATCCCATTAACAGTCTGTATAATTTACATATATATTTATTGCATCAGCCTTCAAGTCTCTGATGACTCCCACATACCTCTAACTGTGTCTGGCACATAGGTACTCAAGAAATACGACTTGCTAAATAAGACTCCTCAATTCAAGAGACCCAGCCCTGTGAGTGATAAAAAATGATTATATTCATTTCTAGGAATACTCACAGCTGTAAAATCCCTGAATTAAGAAAGACCTGAACACCATAACACATTTCTGTATAACTGCAGCAACTCCAAAAGCACAATTGCCACCACACAACATCCCTGCGATGTCAGTGTGATTTGGGCTCCAGACCTGTCTCACCAGCTGCTTGTGGGACTGAGTCTCCACCTGGCCATCCATGAGTCCTAATTAGGGGGGTTGTAGGTTCCCTAAGATGGGTAGACACCTCCACTCCTGGTAGGACAAGTTACAGGTGACCCAACCCTCTTTCTTTGTAGAAACGTCAGTCTTTTCTGCCAGTGCTTCCTCTCCGGAATCCGCATCCCTCGCTGCCCTCAGTCCGCTGCCTCTCTCACCACCTGGCGATGGCCTGGCCGAGGGCCCTTGGCCGCAGAGCCCAGCGAGGAAGTCCCTCTTGGCGACGCGCGAGGACGGCGGTGCGTAAAAGTGCTTTGCAGCCAGCAGAGGGCGGGAGCGGCTGCGGAATCCCGTGCTCGGCTCGCGCCCGGCCCCTCACCAGGACACTTGTCACCTCCGGCTCCCGCCTCTCCCCACAGCTCCCCGCCTTCTTCCTGGGCGGGAAGGAGGGCTCGGAGACCGTGTGCATGTGTGCGTGTGTGGTGATGGTGGTGGGTTGGGAAGCATCTACTTCGGGGAAGCTTTCCCAGGATGATGCTTTCTGGGCTGCCGGAGCCGATTCGCCACTGGCCCCTCTAGTATACCTCCGATGGCGGGTCACAGGCCCCTGGGAAGAGGGTCTGGAATCGCTACACCGAGAGCAACCCGCTCCCTTTAGAGATAATCCCCAGGCTTGCCAGCATTGCCCTGGAAAGAGCAGTCCGGAAAGGAAGGTCCCGGAACCAGGGCGACTTCGCACTGCGCGTGCGGCACCTTCCTTGCCTGGGCGGGTTCCGCCGGCCGCAGCCACGATGGCCGGCAGGGGGCGCTGCCCCGCCAGGACCAGACCTTTTCCTGCTGGTTCCTAGTGGAGACAGCCTTGAACTTTCAAAAGGCTTTTTTTTTTTTTTGGTTTGTTTTTAAGTTGGCCTCTCACTCCTTCGCCCAGGCTGGAGTGCAGTGGCACGCACGCTCACGGCCATCCCAGCTTCGACCTGCTGGGCTCCGGCGATCCTTCCGCCTCAGCCTTAGAATAGCCGGACTACAGAAGCGCGCTACCACGCCCGGCTACTTTTCATTTTATTGTGGAGACGAGGTCGCACCAAGTTGCCCCGGCTGGTCTTGAACCCGCGGGCTCAGGCAATCCACTCACCGCGGGTTCCCAAAGTGCTGGGATTACAGGCTGAGCCACCGAGGCCTCAAAAAGCTTTTCAAGCCACTGTGAAAACAGCAGGAGAATAAACGAGTCTCCGAGTAATGAACGCCTACTGTGTGCCAAGATCTCTCCCTTAAGGAGGTGGCTATGTGGAAGGAGGGCAGGGCCTGGAAACAGGGGGGCGAGTGGTGGGGGTTTTGAGGCCGTCTCTAAGCTGCATCACCTTGGTAGTTTAAAGCTGAATTTCATAACTTTATTGTTTAAACTTTCCAATACTTGGGACCTTTCCTTAGCAGGCCAAGAAAGGGCTACAGTGAGGTGGTGTTTGACTTTTCATTTTACATGTTCATATACTTTGTACATGCAAGTGGCAGAAGTAAATTCAAGCATTAGGAGAGTAAATCCAGTGAAAAAGGGAAAGACATCCCACTTTTCTTTTCCAGATGCAATAATTATTCAGTTTTTGTATTCTTTTACAACCTATCTCCTGAGGACTAAACTCTTACCTTTTTTCTTTCCCTTGACAAATTCCTAACTAGGGCACCTGGTTACTATATAGCTCCTACTATATAATATGTTTACTTTCCAACCTGATTCTGGCATAACATCACATAAGAGTAAAAACGGAAAACTAAAATATTTTGTTACCCTTTAGAGCTGTCTCTTGGGGACTCCTAGACTCCTGGCACCTTTGAAGACAGTTACCTGCTCTCTCTGAAGTCTGTCACCTATGAGGTTTCATCTACATATAAAGAAAATTGACTCCCCAACTCCCCATCATTCCTCAAGCTGCTCATCTCTTTTACTATTGAATCCACCTGTAACTTGCAAGCCCCTGCTTGGAGATTTTCTGTTTCCCTGAGCCTAAGCACTGTAAAGCTCACATGTATTGATTTATGGTTTCTTGTAATGCCTGTCCTTCTAAAATGTATATAACCAAACTACAATTTAACCATGGTGGGGACACCTTCTCAGGATCTCCTGGGGTGAGGTGTCACCGGCCTAAGGTCACTCACATTTGGCTCAGAACAAACTATCTTAAATATTTTACAGAGTTTGGCATCTTTCATTAACAAATTGGTGCCCAAGATTTGGGGCCTTAGAGAAGACTCAAGGCACCTGAAGGAACTGTCTGAACAAAGGTATCACCAGGGGCCTATTAAAGCCCACTGACTTCAGTCTTCTCCTTAGGGGAACTAGGTAAGTCATCCTGAGCCCTAGACTCCTCTCACTCATTTTAGCCAGTGGTACTTTTGTTTTATTCGGAGCTGGTCTTTTCCTAGGAAATTGTGGATCCTAATTTTGATTTTGAAGGTGCATTCTTTTTTTTTTTTTTTTTGAGTTGGAGTCTCACTCTGTCACCCAGACTGGAGTGCAGTGGCACGCTCACAGCCTCCCCAGTGTTGACTGACTGGGCTCAGGCGATCCTTTCGCCTCAGCCTTCCAAGTAGCTGCTACAGGCACATGCTACCATGCCCGGCTAATTTTTGATTTATTGTAGAGTCGTGGTCTCGCCAAGTTGCCCGGGCTGGTCTCGAACCTGTGGGCTCAGACAATCCCCTCACCTTGGCCTCCCAAAGTGCTGGGATTATAGGCTTGAGCCCCTGCACCTGGCTGAAGGTGCATTCTAAAGGTTCTTCTCTGAGGCAGGGTAGCTAGCACAGGTCAGACACAGATTGATAAATTTCCCATAGGCAGGTTTTCGGAAGCGTTCAGACATTTTTAAAATTATATTTTTACTGCAGGGCAAGCTGGCAGCCTTCCCCACCCCCTTGGCAAATCAAAGGAAAACTCCATCAGATGCAAGACTAGGACAGCCCAACCTTGCAATTCATGGTTGAGCATAATCATCATTAAGAAACGTTCAGTTTCCCTGTCAAGGCCAATCAGGCGCCCAGAGATGTCAGTCTCCACAGTGGCAGACTCTAGGCTCCTCTTTCCTTAGCGTATCAATCATTGTGAAGGTATATCAGGTTTATTGTAAAGAGCAAAGGTGCGGTTTCTCTCACGTGCCAGTTCTGGCATGTCACCCTGTCTTTTCTCTCTTCTTTCTCTAATAAACTCTGTTTGAAATCTTTTCTGGCTGCTCTAAAATTCATTTTAGAAACGAGCCAACGAATCCACGGGTTCTGCGCGGCATCCCACCTGGCATCATCTGGCACCCAACGTGTGGGGCCGGAAGCTCAGCCATCGCCCGCACCATGCGGTCTGTAAGTAAGACGGCCCAGATTCTCCCTCTTTTCTTTCTCTCTCTCTCTCATTTCAGCCTCTGCCAGTGTCTTTTTCACTCCTCTGCCTTCTCGACGGCCTCTCCTCCCGGTCGCTCAGTTTCTGCTCCCTCCGGCTAAGTTACTGGTCCTCCCTGGCAGGAGGCCAGTGGAGGTGGGCTGGAGTCAAGCTCCTGCACCGCGCAGACCTGAGACTCCAGCGATCCTCCTGGATGGGAGGCGCAGAGGGGGTGGGTGAAGCCAGACTTCCTTTCCGTGCAGCCCCGGAAGACCTCACTTTTTCTTTTTTGCTTTGCTCTCGCCGTTCTACTGGAGTAAGGGAAGGATTCTTACTTGGAATGGGGATAGAATGTTTTTCTGTGGTATTTAAGGAGTAAGACTGTTCTTGTTTTCAAATGCTGGCAGCCAGGTTATTTGGAAATGAGTCTGTTTCTAAAGGTTTAGGCCTTGCCGGTGATTGCAATCAACTGTCTCTGTAAAACTGTTCAAAGGTCTCTTAGAAGGGTGTAATGTATACTACCCTTACTTTAAAATTTAGTGCTAGATAACACCAATGTTTATATTGCAAGTTTCGCGAAAGTTTTTTTTTTTTTTTGAGTTGGAGTCTCAATCTGTCACCCAGACTAGAGTGCGGTGGCCGCTCCTGGCCACCGCAGCCTCGACCTGCTGGGCTCCGGCGATCCTTCAGCCTCAGCCTTCCGAGAAGCCGGAATTACAGGCGCGCGCTACCACGCCCGGCTGATTTTTTGATTTATTGTGGAGACGGGGTCTCACCAAGTTGCCCAGGCGGGTCTCGAACCCGCGGGCTCAGGCAATCCACTCACCTCAGCCTCCCAAAGGCGCGGGATTACAGGCTGAGCCACTGTTTTTTTTTTTTTTTTTAAGGAAGTTAAGTCATCTGTTGTGCCTGATTAGCACCTTCTTATGAGACAGGTAAATCTTTAAACACTGAACACTCTGCGTGACATAATGAGGCCTAGAAACTGGCCATTAGCACCAGATTAAGTCACTTTACTAAGCCCCGTACGTCTGTCGGCTGAACAAAATACTTGGGTACTCCGTGGCACAAGGAGCATGAGACCCGATCACTCTCACCTAATTGTCCACACCTCACAATGAAGATGGCAATTTAGTAATTTATAAAGAGTCTTAACAAATTTGCCTCCTTGTAATTGGAAACAAGTAGGAACAGGTCGTTTCATATCTACGCAGTCTGTTTACTCTAAAAGGTTTTTGTATCAGACCATTTCAAAGTCACTGTTGGAAAGTCCTGAACTAAACCTCATTGGTTCGCACCCCTCAGGTCACAGGCACACCGGCACAGGAAGTCCTCCGTAAGCAGAGTCTGAAGTGGCGGGAAGCTGCAGGCCGTGCTGAGGATGCTCAAGCTCAGAAGAAGCCATCATGGTCCCAGGGATGCCTGGCGTCGCTGTTTATGGTTTTATCTTTGTTTCAGAATTTTCCTTTGAGGAATGGAGCGCACAGGTAAAATTCTGGGTATTATTTTTTGTTTGTTTCAGAATTTTCCTGTGAAGAACGCAGGGTGCAGGGTTTAAAGGCAAAATTCTGGGTTTCAAGGAACACAAGAAAATGGATAATAATCTATACCTTTAGACACCCCATTGGGATAGATTTGAAAGAATTGGAAAAAAATTAGAATTACATGGTTTAAAATGAAAATGAAAATTAATACATTATTGAAACCCAATTTGGACTCAATACAAGTTAGCAGATAATGAAGTTTGGAAAAGAAATGGGACTCTTTGCTTTAATACCATCTGGCGACAGAACTGGAAGTAGCATGTAGATCTTTCTCCTTTTGTGGCCAAGAAGCAGCAGCGGCCAAAATGAAGTTCCATCCCTTTGTGATTTCATACCAAAGCAAGAACTTCAAAAGGCATTTCAATGCACCTTCTCACATTTGCTTGAAGATTATGTCTTCCCCTCTCTCCAAAGAGCTGAGACAGAAGTACAATGTTTGATCCATGCCCATCCGAAAGGATGACAAAATTTAGGTTGTTGTGGGGACACTATAAATGTCAGCAAATTGGCAAAGTAGTCCAGGTTTACAGGAAGAAGTATGTCATCCACATTGAATGGGTGTAGCGGGAAAAGGCTAGTGGCACAACTATCCGTGTGGGCATTCACCCCTGCAAGGCTGTGCAGGGACGCTGAAAAGGTCACCAAATTGGCAAAGTAGTCCAGGTTTATAGGAAGAAATATGCCATCTATGTTGAATGGGTGTAGCGGGAAAAGGCTAATGGCACAACTATTCACATGGGCATTCACCCCAGTAAGGTGGTTATCACTAGGCTAAAACTGAACAAAGACTGCAAAAAAGATCCTTGAACGGAAAGCCAAATCTCCAAGTAGAAAGGGAAAAGGACACATACAAGGAAGAAACCATTGAGAAGATGCAGGAATAGAGTAATCTTATATAAACTTCCATTAAAAACTGCCAAAATTGGAACAGATACCATCTGGCAGTTAGATCCATTTTGTAGTCATGAAGGGAAATGGTCAGAAGTTTCATAGGTAGAGGCATTTTAAAATTTATTTCACTACTTTGCAAACAAGATTATATCCTATGGGATATTAAATACCCAACTTTAGAGGCTTGACTCCGAACTACAAATACCAAATTCCCAATTACAGAAAACTTTTGAGGTTTTAGCAACTGAGACATTGAGGAAAAAGAGAAAGACTCCGGGATGAGCACCAACAAGACAAAAAACAGACATATTGGCAATTGTCATTAGCTGCAAAACTTCAGTCACCCAACAGGGACACCCTGTAAGAGTAGACCTATTAAGGGGGGTGGTATCTGCTGCTATGGATGTGATCAATCTCAGCACTTGAAGCTCAGTTTTCCTCTAACATGCGGATTAGAAGGCCACTGGAAAAACTGGTACAGCCTCTTCCAAAGGGGAGGGTGATCACCTAGCTCAGTAATTGATGGCCACTGACTGATGGGGCTCAAGGACCACGGCCCAGCCTAGTGCTCTGTTTGCCATCACCCCAGAGATTCTGTGGGTATGCATGGATGTGGCTGGGGTCCAAATTAAAATTTTTTTGTTTTTTAGTTGGAGTCTCACTCTGTCACCCAGACTAGAGGGCAGTGGCATGCCTCTCGGTCACTGCAACCTCAACCTGTTGGGCTCTGGCAATCCTTCCACCTCAGTAGTTCCAAGTAGCTGAAACTATAGGTGTGCGATACCATGCCCAGCTAAGTTTTTGATCTATTGTAGAGATGAGGTCTCACCAAGTTGCCTGGGCTGGTCTTGATTCTGCGAGTTCAGGCAATCCACTCGCCTCGGCCTCCCAATGTGCTGGAATTACAGACTGAGTCACCGAGCCCTGCCCCAGATTAATTTTTAATCAATAGTGAGGCTAAGTTTTCAGCTCTAGGTGCTCATGCTGACCCTCTTTTTCCAGACACCTGCTTCCTAGTGGGAATTGGGGGTGTTCCGAAAGTTAGACATTTTACCTATCCTCTAATCAAAGGTTACGAAAAGGTTAATTCAGATTATAAATGTAAAAAGTTATCTATAAAGAGGTTAAGAAAAATAATTTTTGTCTTGCTGGATGAGCACCAGCAAGACAAAAAGCAAAAGCTCACAAAAAGAAACCAGAAAGCAAAGGAAAGATGTAAAGAAAGTTATTGGTATAAAAGTATGTTCTTTTTTTTGAGTTGGAGTCTCACTCTGTCGCCCAGACTGGAGTGCAGTGGCCGCTCCTGGCCACCGCAGCCTCGACCTGCTGGGCTCCGGCGATCCTTCCGCCTCAGCCTTCCGAGTAGCCGGAATTACAGGCGTGCGCTACCATGCCCGGCTGATTTTTTGATTTATTGTAGAGATGAGGTCTTGCTGCCTGTGGGTCTCGAACCCGCAGGCTCAGGCAATCGACTCACCTCAGCCTCCCAAAGGCGTGAGATTACAGGCTGAGCCACCGAGCCCGGCTTAAAGTATGTTTTTTTAAAGGAAGTATATAAGGAAAGATAATTTTGTCTAGGAAAAGATCTTGCATGGTAAATTTTTGTATTACAATAGAGTGAATGGTTTTTGGGAAGAAGGAAAGTAGAACAAAAAATAGAAGGTTCAAGCATGTTGAAAAATGGTATGAGTATGTTGAAGATGGTATGTGGAAAGTTTGTGGAAAGAAATGTGTGAAAGGAATTCTATGAACAATCAAATGTACAATAAGTCAGTTATGTCTATAAATTAACCATGAATATCAATCACTGATGTTAGGCCAAAATGCCACTATGACAAAGTAACAGTCTTTTCTCTTAAAAGTAACAGTAGTAACTACTATGTTAAAATTAATAAAACAGAATGCTTTCATTTTGTCTAGGACTATTGATCCATTGGTTAGATATTTCTGCAAATGTTTTGAGGTATAAAACTTTGTTTCTGTATTTGTTAGTAAATGTATATCTTTGAATTCAAACTGTTAAAGATTTATACCAGATTAATCACATATAGTCAGGTTAGCTAAAATCTCAAAAGTGTCATTCAGTGCAAAATTGCTAGCAACTTTAAAATCTTCTTCCAGAACTCTTATTAAAAAACTTGTGTGCTCATGAGGATTGCTAATCCAACATAAGACTGCTAACAGAACAAGAGTTAATTGCATAAACTGAGTTAATAAAAACCAAATAGCTTTAAGATGTCTTTGTTTAAAGTATTACTAATTATTTTTGTTATATTTTTCAGAGTCAAGAGAAAAACTTTTTTGTCTCCGGGCAATTTGTAGTTTTTTTTTTTCTCCCACAAATGAGTAAAGTATGGTCTTGTAAACAAAAAAAATTTTTTTTGTGTGTTGGAGTCTCACTCTGTTGCTCATGCTGGAGTGCAGTGACACACTCATGGCCACCCCAGCATCCACCCAGGTGATCCTTCCGCCTTAGCCTTCCAAGTAGCCAGAACTACAGGTGCCTGCTACCACGCCTGGCTAATTTTTTGATTTGTTGTCAAGATGAGGTCTTGTGAACTTGCCCAGGCTGGTCTTGAACCTGTGGGCTCAGGCAATCCTCTCACCTCGGCCTCTCAAAGTGCTGGGATTACAGGCTTGAGCCACTGTACCTGACCGTAAACAAAATTTAAGATGTATGTTTTTCTCTCTGATTAGTTTCTCCAAAATGTAACAGAACTGTCTATTAATTTCCAGTTAAGTAATTCTAATTATTTGCATAAGTTCAATAAGAATCTGTTTTCTTTTGTAACAAAGTGTAATTGGAAACACTGGTTATTTTATCAAGGCTTTAGCTGGAATAATATTTCAAAACAGACTGCTTTAAAGAATTAAGATTAAAGTTTAATCTAATCTGAGATTCCTTATAGGAAAAAAGGTTCCAACAAAGGTAGTTTTAAAAAGCCTATATGACAAATAATCTCAGTACACTTTATATGCAAATAAGATATATTGAGTCTAAACAAGTAGTAATCCTACCATAATTTGTCTTTAACAAAAATAGAAACTGAAAAAAAAATTGTGTTTCAAAAGAAACGAGTACACTATTTTAAATTCTCTTTTTCATGGTTTTAAGTTTTATTGTTTTCTATAATTTAAATTACATTATGAAGTCTTTTCTGGGGGCAAGTCTGCAAACATTTTCCAGTTTCTCTTCAAATTTTAATGTAAGATTCACTTGAGTGCCTGGTTCAAATCACAGTCCAGAAAAAAAATATGTCAGGTTTCCACTGTAGTCTACAAATACATCAAAAACTCTAAAAGCTAGTACTTAAAATAAAGCCACAGAAATTAAAGTTAATCATTTAAATTATGCTAGTAACCACAGACCTTGTAGCTCTTGTACAAAAGGTAATCAGCCACCATCTAAATTGTCAAAGTGTATACCTGCTCTTTACTTAACTTCACTTAACTTCTCTATTTGTTGTTCAAGGGAGGGTGGTTTTAATACCTGCTGCACTTACATAAATGTTACTGGGCAAGTTAAAGAAGATTTAAAGAAAATTTGTGACAGGGCCAAGTGGCTCCATGGTTTTACACAAGGAGCCTCTGCTGCACCTTTGGGCATACTATTAAAAACTACTTGCCTAGCCGGGCTCGGTGGCTCAGCCTGTAATCCCATGGCTTGGGAGGGTGAGGTGAATGGATTGCCTGAGCCCGCCGGTTCGGGACCCGCCTGGGCAACTTGGTGAGACCTCATCTCTACAATAAATCAAAAAATTAGTCGGGTGTGGTAGCGCGCCTGTGGTTCCAGCTACTTGGAAGGCTGGGACGGAAGGATCTCCAGAGCCCAGCAGGTCGAGGCTGTGGTGGCCGGGAGCGGCCACTGCACTCCAGTCTAGGCGACAGAGTGAGACTCCAACTCAAAAAAACAAAAAACAAAAACAAAAAAACAATAAAAACTACATGCCCTTTTCTGCTTAGATTTTTCCTTTTATTGAACCTATTGTAATGATTATAATCTTGCTCATTTTTGTCCATATCTTTTTAGCTGTCTGGTTAAATTCGTTTCTTCCAGAATCCAGCAATTTCATGCCCACACAATGGTCATGAAAGGATTCCAGCCAGTGCCTGCAAATGATGCACTGCTGAAACAAATCTGGATGGCTTTGATCCCTAGCTAGGCAGGACTATGCCCACTGTCAGTTTTTTTTTTTTTTGAGTCGAAGTCTCACTCTGTCACCCAAGCTAGAGTGTAGTGACATGCTCAGAGCCACCATAACCTCGACCTGCTGGGCTCAGGCCATCCTTCCATCTCAGCCTTTCAAGGAGCTGGAACTACAGATGTGTGCCACCACGCCCAGCTAATTTTTTGATTTACTGTGGAGATGAGGTCTCACCAAGTTGCCCAGGCTGGTCTCGAGCCCATGGGCTCAGTCAATCCTCTCACCTTGGCCTCCCAAAGTGCTGGGATTATAGGTGTGAGCCACCGTGTCTGGCCTACACTGCCAGCTTTGAAGAAGCTACAGAAAATGGACCTTCACCCCTCAGCATCCCATGTGATTATGGGATCAAAAATCTCTAAAGGGAGATTTGAGGCAGGGTAGCTAGCATAGGTTAGACATAGATAAATTTCCATAAGCAGGTTTTAGGAAGCGTTCAGACATTTTAAAAATTATATTTTTACTGCAGGGCAAGCTGGCAGCCTTCCCCACCCCTTTGGCAAATCAAAGGAAAACTCCATCAGATGCAAGACTAGGACAGCGCAACCTTCCAATTCATAGTTTAGCATAATCGTCACTAAGAAACTTTCAGGTTCCCTGTCAAGACCAAAGACTAAATACCCTTTAACAGACCAAAGCCATAGACATGATGATAAGACCACCTTTCAGCTAAGGAACTTGTGGATTGGAAACGTCTGACAGGGCTCCCACAAAAGACAGTGTGGTCAGGAAAAGACCACTCTTCCCATCAGGCGCCCTGAGGAGTCAGTCTCCACAGTGGTGGACTCTAGGCTCCGCCTTCTTTCGCTTATCAATCATTGTGAAGGTATATCGGGTTTATTGTAAAGAGCAAAGGTGTGGTTTCCTTCACCCATGTCAGCTCCTGCATGTCACCCTGTCTTTTCTTTCTTCTTACTCTAACAAACTTTGTTTGAAAACTTTTCTGGCTGCTCTAAAATTCATTTTAGAAATGAGCCAAAGAATCCATGGGTTTTACACTGCACCATACCTGGCATCATTCTCCATTGCATTTTTTTCCCAAAATTAATTAAATTGACTAAGAATTAGAAAAAGAAAACAAGGAGGATGACATTTGGACACCCCATTGCTTCTTTGGCACCTCTACTTGCAAGTATTTGTGTAGATGGAAAAATTTGAGAATATGCCCAGTTTTCTAGTACTCCAGCTGGCTACATTTTATGGTCTGTTCTGGTGCACATTTGAAAACTGATGGACAACTTACATCAAGAAAAATTCAGAGTTCAAAATTTGACCTGCAACTATAGAGTTTAAACATAGAGTCTCCTAAGTTTTCTATTCTCTATTTTTTCCCACCTGTTTTGAATCTGCTGCTACTTTTCTACTGGTGTTGACATGAAACTTACTTTTTGAATCCAATCAGATTTTTGTAAACTGACAAGTTTGTGTTTGAAAGGGTAAACTAAGGCAAAGTGGGCCGGTGCTGTGGGAATGATGCAAGACTACAACAAAGAAGGGAGTAGAAAGAAATAAAGTTTATTATTCACCTTTCTTTTTTTTTTTTTTTGAGTCAGAGTCTCACTCTGTCCCCCAGACTGGAGTGCAGTGGCCGCTCCCGGCTGCTGCAGCCTCGACCTGCCGGGCTCCGGTGATCCTTCCGCCTCAGCCTTCCAAGTACCTGGAACTACAGGCACACGCTATCACGGCTTGCTAATTTTTGATTTATTGTAGAGATGAGGTCTCGCCAAGTTGCCCAGGTGGGTCTCGAACCCACGGGCTCCCAAAGCGCTGGGATTACAGGCTGAGCCACCGAGCCCCACCTATTTTTCACCTTTCACAGATGGAAAGGGGGGTGACACTCAGGCGAGTGTGGCATCAAAGGGGTGTGGGAACTAGTTTTGGGAAAGATGATTTTCTTGTTAATGATTATAGTGTAAGAGGGACATGCAGTCTGTGCAAACTGCCTAGCAAAGCATGTCAGGGGTAGAGCTTAGGCAAAATTGCTATGTTAGGGCCAGATGGCTGTGCTAACACTAAGTCTGTTCTAAGGTTCTTGGGGTCCCTCCTTTCAGTATTGCTAAGTAGTAGCTAGAACTGCAAAGGAAAAGGCATAGGACTTTTATTTACTTATATGTATGTGACTAGAAATCACAGAGAAGAGTACCAAGGAATCTGTTTTGTTGGCAAATGGGTAAGAATTTCTTACCAACCAGACCTCGGGCTTTTCTCTTTGTGCACTTTGGTAAGAGAATGGTAAAAGTCACTCTTTGTCTCATCTCTAAGGTTCAAAGAAAAGGGATTTGTGAGTAGTCTTGTGGTCTAGCACAAGACTAAGTTGTCTGATGTACTTTTGATTTTTCGTGATGTTAATGTTTATGTTGTTTTGATTCCTTTTCCTCTCAAAAATAACTTCGCATTGCCATTTTCCTTTGTCTTTGTCCTTCAGTGTTTTTCTGTGTAGCTCTGTCATAAAGTGGGTGCCACAGGGTAGAACACAGGCCTAGAGCTCCTATGAGCCCTACAGACTGGTCAGTTTTGTGATTCTAACTAGACTGGCATCAACTGAGACAAACTGTGATGTGGGAGCCTACATCTGGATGAGGTTTCTCCTTTGTCTTGTCATTGTGTTCTTGAGAGCTTGACTTTGTGAACATGAGGGAATGTTCTTTCTCAGCCTCTGTCATCTGAAGGGTGTGAATTTTTAGGTTCATGTTAGGTGACCAGTCTAAAAAGACTGGGAATGTGAGACATGTAAGATTCTCAGCAGCACACTTTTCATCCTAAACATGTCAGGCTTTTAGGGAAGTTTTGTTGTAAATAGTTGCATCCCTATGTGGATTTTATTGTCTTTAGTTAAGTCTGACTTATTTCTGAGAATGAACTTTTAGGGATCATAGGGATTGCCTTTTCTATATCCTCTCCAGAAATACCTTTGCTTAGATGTAAGAACCTAGAAAAGTACCACCTGGACTTTAAAGAGGCTTCTAAGTACACCATTGAAAGTACAGAAAGATTTTTAAAGATCTCTCATTCTAAACAGTTGATGGAAAGGTTAAACTAAAAGAAAGATGTAATAATGTCGTGGCTAGCCTTAAACATCCTCTCCTTTCTGGTTTGATTTTTGTGTTTACCTTATGTGTCTGTAATTTTTGCCATTTAAGGCACTTGGAAGGATCCTTTTGGTTTAAATATATATATATATATTTCACTGTGCTCGGCAGTGAAAGGATTTTTTAAAAAAGAGTTTTATGATTAAAAATAAGCTTAAATAAAAGTTAATATCACATACACATTAAAGGCCTTTATACTTTATTTCTTTTGGGATTCTTTTGGGATTTTTGTTGTTGTAGTTGACTAAATTTTGTAGGTTTCGGTCAGGCATGGTGGCTCAAGCCTGTAATCCCAGCACTTTGCAAAACCGAACTGAGAAGATTGCATGAGCTCAGGTGTTTGAGACCAGCCTGGGCAACTTGGTGAGATCTTGTTTCTACAATAAATCAAAAAAGAAGCTGGGCATGTTAGTGTGTGCCTATAGTTTCAGCTACTTGGAAGGCTGAGGTGGAAGGATCGCCTGAACCCAGCAGGTGGAGGCTGCGGTGGCCATGAGTGTGCCACTGCACTCCAGCCTGGGTGACTCCAACTCAAATTTTTTTTTTTGAGTGAGACTCCAACTCAATTTTTTTTTTTTTTTTGTCAAAAAACATTTTTTTGTCGGTTTCTCCATTTGCTTCTGACTGTTCCCCTTTCCTTTTTGCCATCTCTGGTACCAGAAAAAGAGATCTTTATAAAAAAAGCCTTTTAATGACTCCAGCCCCTTAAAGAATGCAGCATAATGGCACCATTCATCCCTTCTGGCACCATTCAATCCCTTCAGGTTTCTTTTTGGGGTCTCAAGAGCTATGAGTAGTTTCTTTTTAGGTCTAAAGGTCTTTTCTTGTTTGTATTGTTATGTGATATTTTTGGTTTTTGTGGGGGTACCAGAAGATGCTTCATTTTATTAAAATTTTGACAGTCAATATGACAACATAGTTATTTGCACAAGTTCTATAAGAATCTATTTTCTTTCATAACAAGACATGATTGGAGATACGGATTATTTTTCTAAGACTTTGATGGAAGTGACATTTCCGATATGGGCACACCGTTTTGAGGAATTCAGGTTGAGATAAGAAAGACCTGATAAAAAGCTCCATGGAAAGACTGGTTTGGTACTTGTCAACTCCTTTATAGGGCCCCTGATCTGTGGGGGGTAAAGAATGTTGCCCTCTAACAGTTCCAGGAACCCCAAGTTAATTTGAGCATTTCTTTTACTGACTTCAAATTCTTTATACTGAGCTTAACTCTTTCAGCCAATTGCCAATCAGAAAATCTTTAAATCCACCTATGACCTGTAAGCCTTCTTCCTTTGAGATGTCCCACTTTTCTGACTGAACCAATATAAACCTCATATATACTGATTTGTAGTTTTACCTATAACTTCTGTCTCCGTAACATGTATAAAACCAAGCTGCCATCCAACCACCTTGGGCACATGTTCTCAGGACCTCTTGAGACAGTGCCTTGGGCATTGGTCACTCATATTTGACTCAGAATGATCTTCTTTAAATATTTTACAGTGTTTAGATTTTTTAAAAGGCAGTAGGCACTACTGCAAGCATTCTGTCAGAAAAGGCTACTCATGAATTTGTTTATGATGTCTGATTATATAACTAATTGTGATAGGAGATTGGCTTTGGTCTTTAGGTATTGTTCTGAAACAGCCTTATGAAACACACTGAATGATGTGAATACTGGCTTTATATTCCTACTTACCCATGGCTTCTTTCTAAGATAAACAATGTTTGTCCCCTTGCTTTTCCATTAGACTAGACATAGTTGAAGGCAAAGAGGAAAAAGCCTTTCTGGCCCAGAGATATCTGGGAAGCGAAACTCTTAAATTTGTACTTGGAGAGTGAGTAATCTCTCTAGGTTTTCTACAAATCCTCTGACACTGATGGTCTCACTGGCTCCTATTTCTAGACATTCCTGAATAATCCCTCAAGCTTTTGTGTCTTTAATCTCACTCAAATGCAAAGATCAGGCCAAAATAACTTTCTCACTGTCAATACAGTGATACTATAAAATGGACACCTACAGTAATAATATACTAAATATGCAAGTGTTTAATTTTATTTATTTATTTATTTATTTATTTATTTATGAGTTGGAGTCTCACTTGGTCGCCCAGACTGGAGTGCAGTGGCCGCTCCTGGCCACCGCAGCCTCACCTGCTGGGCTCCGGTGATCCTTCTGCCTCAGCCTTCCGAGTAGCCAGAATTACAG
>NW_007246478.1:351969-362125 GCF_000164805.1 Carlito syrichta
TTTTAATTAATCATGCTTTTCTATCAAATTCATGAATCTTTCTTTCTTTTTTTTTTTTTTTGAGTTGGAGTTTCACTCTGTCGCCCAGGCTGGAGTGCAGTGACACACTCATGTCCACCATAGCCTCAACCTGCTGGGCTCAGGTTATCCTTCCACCTCAGCCTTCCTGGTAGCTGGAACTATAGGAGTGCACCACCTTGCCCAGATAATTTTTTGACTTATTGTAGAGATGAGGTCTCATTAAGTGGCCCAGGCTGGTCTTGAACCCCTGGATCAGGCAATCTTCTCGCCTCTGCCTTTCAAAGTACTGGGATTACAGGCATAGAGCCACTGTGCCCAACAAATTCATGAATCTTATAAGAAAAAACCAATTTAAGTTAGGAAGCAATTGACTGATATGTACCCCAAATGCTACATGTATACCTCTTCAAAATAACATAGACAACTACACATAGAAATTACTCCTCATTTACAGACTCAAAGAATTCTAAAGTGTCTGAGCTGGAAGGCCACTTAACATAAGCCCATTGTTTGATGAAGAACAGAATGTTTGGGTGATCTCCCAAAATTTCACAGCCAGTTGGTGGAAGATCTTGCCTAAATGCCACAGTTCCTTGGTCTGAGAATTACATTTCTATAGTTGAGATCATGTCATGGCTCAAATATCAGAATCATAAATGTGTTTTGTGAAATAATATCATGAAGTGATTACTTGTGCACAATTAGTCCAGGGAAATCAACAAATCTCAGGTGATTTCATCGGGATTTATTGACAGGATGGGAGCAGGAGAGAAGTGACTCAGATTTTACTTCTGCTGTAAATATCCATGACTAAGGGAATGAGCCCTTCACACATGTCTTATGTGGGATTTTCAATTACTCTTAGTGTTCCTACCAGTAGAAGCCCTCTTCACTTTATTGTTGCATTGCAGTGCCTTGCCCTAAGCTTGGGTTGTAGTAGGTTTCCAGTGTGATTATGTGATTAAGTGTTTATGTCTGATTTATTGCTGTTTGTGAGATTCAGTGCCCACTCATTCTTTTCACTTGGACCACCAGTGAGAGCAATGAGAAACCAGAACATGGTACAGAGATAAGCAACTTGTTGGCCAGGCATGCACCAGGAAATGAGCTAGAGTATGGCAGTAAACTGTTTGCATGGAGCAATTTGAAATATTACTAGCTCAGATAAATAAAAAGACAGCCTTAAGACCTTACTTATTAAAACTCTAAATGTTCATACTTTCAACTATAGTTCTTTAAGTAATGTTTTAAATATGAAATCAGAGTATACATCTGCACAGAATAAGTAGTATGTATACATCAAGTCACCTCTTCCTTTCAGGGAAGACAAAGGAGAAAGTTCTATGTCAAGAAATAGAAAAAGGTTTATGGTAGAGTTGGAAAGTGCTTTCCAACATATACTACATATACTTTCATATATATATATGTTGTTATAAGGATTGGGGGAGGGCTGGCATCACTTAGGGATATCAAAATGAGATAGAGTCTGGATCTGACTTCATCAAAGCTAATTCCAGGGAAGAGGTGAGGAGAGGTGATACAAAAATTGAGATTCTTCAGATAGAGAGTGGAGATACTGCTGTCATGAGCAGCATCCACTCTGTGTGTTTGGAGCGCATTCAAGACAATTAAAAATGTTCAGTTTTAATTGTTAGGGAAACAAGAATGTATTCTCTTTAAAAAAAAAAAAAGTGAAACCAGGGCTGGGATGGTGGGGATGGGGGAGGTGGTAGTGCCTATAATCTTAGCACTTTGAGAGGCTGAGATGGAAGGATTGCTTGAGTCCAGGAGTTTGAGACCAGCTTGGGCAACATAGCGAGACCTTGTCTCTACCAAAAAAAAATTAACTGGATGTGGTGGTGCACTCCTGCAATCCCTGCTACTCAGGAGGCTGAGATGGGAGGATTGCCTGAGCCCAGGAGGCCAAGGCTGGGGTAAACTGTAATTTTGCCACTACATAGCAGCCTAGACAATAGCTGAGACCCCCATCTCAAAAAAAAGGAAGCCATTTAGGATAAAGTCCTCTTTGTTCATCATGCCCAATTAAGGTCCCTTCCCCACTTTCTCACTCCTATCTTTCTCATATTTGTTTATGGCACAGCTGCCAGATTAATCTCCAGGTCACTGTACTCTATGATCTAAATACTGCATTTGGTCCCCAATTAGAAAACCTTCTTTTCCTCAGTCTCCTCAGCTATAGTCCTCAATACTTATAGTTATCAATACTGTAGTCTTATTAGATTAGACTTAATTTTCCAACATGCCAAGCCTGTATCTATCCCAGCGCTTTCGAATGTACTATTCTCGCTGCTGGATTGACTTTCTCCCTGTTTGCCACATGATCAGCGGCTTCTCATTTTGTTCAGATGTTGTTCCCTCGGAGGGCCCTTTCTGGCCCCCTCTTCCATGTCACATCCTGACACATTCAGAACCTCCTATCATGTTGTCCTGCCTAACTTCCTTCCTGATGCTCATCACTGGGATAAACAAATCTTATATGTTTAGTGTTTTTGTCTCGTAGAATGTTCTATCCTGAGAGCAGAAACCCGTGTTTGCTCACTTTGCATTGTCAGAAATCTCAAATTGTGCCTGGAACCCAAAGTGTGCTCGACAGATGTGTGGTGAATGAAGAACTGGCTGAGAGAAGAGAAGGGATGAAGACACACGGTGAAGAGAGCTTGGAGCAGATGGGTGATTGGTCACTCATGTTCTGAGGTGTGGGGTAGGCTGCTCCCTGACTGGGAGGGGACATATGATCTGGTCATGGACAGGACATGTTCTTCACAGGATGGGTGATTTCAGCTTTGCTGTCTTCATCCCCATCCTTCTCTGTTCCATGTCTATATGAAGGAGGAACATACTTTTGCCAAGAGTTATTTACCTCAAGATAAGGGATTGTGTTCAGTTTGATAATTTCCCATGCAAAGTGTGCCTTTTCAGTACCTTCAGCCAACAGACACATCTGGAGGTAGAAACCATTAGTGGCTCCTCCAGAGGAGAGGCTCAATAACAACAGCAAGGCTCACAGTCATCATGGAGTATTTCTTAAAATGGGAACACTGGCCAGGCTCAGTGGCTCAGCCTGTAATCCCAGCACTTCGGGAGGCTGAGGCGAGTGGATTGCCTGAGCTTGCGGGTTTGAGACCAGCCCGGACAACTTGGTGAAACCTCATCTCTACAATAAAATAAAAAATAGCCGGGTGTGGTAGCGCACGTCGGTAGTTCTGGCTATTTGGAAGGCTGAGGTGGAAGAATCGCCAGAACCCAGCAGGTCGACGCTGGGGTGGCCATGAGCATGCGTGCCACTGCACTCCAGTCTGGGCGAAGGAGTGAGACTCCAACTCAAAAAAATAAAAAAATAAGAAAATAAAGGAAACACTATCTCTGAAGATCCAGGACTCCCAGCACCATGGGTAGAGGTGCAGATTTGATGACATTGCCCCTCTGTTCTATTTTGAGTGAGCACTCCAAAAGGACACACTCTCACCAAAACAATCACTTGAATGCTGCTCTTGATCACAGCTTGCAAGAGACTTTCTCTTCCTATTCTCGTTGATTTCTTAGCACAACCCTATGATGGAGTCAGGGCAGGGCATCTTTATTCACCTTTTTTTCTGTGGTTGTACAATATTCTAAACCTTGAGCCTTGGTGCTTCCCTATCTGAGTTTGAATGAGCAGCTGAGTTTCTGCAGGGAATAGGAAGTAGATGGGCAGTGTGGGTGGGAGGTTGGTGCTGACTCATGTTAATGAGAGATTTCACTCCTGTGTTCTCTGCCTTCCTCTTCCCAGCACAGTGACCAGAACTGCCTTCTCTAGGACAAGAAGGTTGCCAGAAAAGGTGCCCACTTCTCCTCTAGGCAGTACTCGAATCAGTACACTTGGCTACCTGAACACTTATTTTACTCCACACTGGACTCAGGTCTTGCGTCCAACCTAGTATAATTACTAATACCTGGAGTTTTGATGGACCCATTTTAAAAAATTGCACTTGACATTTGCATTTTTTTCTTTTTCTTTTTGGTCTCACGATATTTAAGCATTTTTTTTTCTTTTTCCTTTGTACACAACCAAGTTCTTTCCTAACTTAGGTTCATTATTCAGTGATTGGGCACAGTCAAGCCCATTTGTTTTGTACTTGTTCCCTGAGGTCCTCTTACCTATTAGGACGCAAAGAGGCAGATCCCAGTTGAGGCCTCAGTCTCTCAGCCTAACGGAAGGAGAGGGAAAGTCTGTGCTGCTTCATGATACAAGAAGTTTCTTATCTTTAGATCCCTCTATTTTTCGCAAATCTCAGAATAGATGATCAGAAAGAATCTCTAGCCCGATTGTGACTAAATGACAGGAGAGAGGCAAAAACAGATACACATAGGCTTTGAGATGATTCTGTGAAGCTTAATGCAAGAATAGCAAGGAACTTTAGCCAGCATAACAGATAATGAATGATATCTGGAGTGGTTGGTGGCATGGGACCGCAGTTATGACTGAGAAGCTTCAAGGATGACAAATGTGTTAAAATGCTGCCCCAGGAGCTTAAGTGAGCTCATCTGAGTGAACCGGAACCACTGCTGGATATTGAGGAGGGTCCTGTAGAGATTTCTTGGCACAAGCAATGATGTAGTACTTGCTTGCTGGTGTCTGTCTATGGGTGCAGTTTCTCTAATTCCCCGAGCTCCTTGTGATGTTATAGTGGGTTAAAGACTCCGACACTCTGCTTTGATGACAATTCTGGTCACCATTGTTACAGGTGATATTTTGAGTATTAAAAACTCTAGCTATCGCTAAGAAACTTCTCTGGAGAAAAGTATTCTGAACTTTGCATCATTCTGTATAACTGTTAACTACCCACATGGCATTGTCACGTCGGGCGGGCCATATTCATGTGCGGGATATTAAACCACTGGCCCCAGGTTAAATAATAGGGCGTGGCATAGAATGAGCCCACCATTCCCATGAGCCCCAGCAAGCAGACAAAATCAGAAATCGAGCAGTTTTGGAACCATGTTTCCTGTGAGGAAAGCAGAGAAGTGATTACTCCTACAACCCATCTCGATTATGAGACACATTTTAGTGTCTTACCTCCAGGCCACTCTGCCATCCCTCTAGGATCTTCCTGTCCCTAAAGTGTACCAAGTCTCCTAGGAACTTACATCAGCTCACCCTTCCCTCAGTTGCTGCCTTACCACTGTCCCTCCTGTTCCAGCTCTGGGAATCACTGATTTACCAAGTCTCTGTGCTCTGGCTCCTATAAGAGTTGATCTAACTGGGCCTAACCTACTTGGAAGTGTAGCCATAGAGCAGCCTCGGTGGGGAAGCACGGCTCAGGAAGGTCCGAGGGTCAGCCATGCAGACCTTCGGGTACATTAGCCCATCTCTTTGTTTCATCACTTGGCTGACCAGTGGGTATCCAAGGACAGCATTACTGCTACTTCTGTTATGAAGGTCTAATTTCAAGGTATCCTGTGCTGGGTAGAGGTTTGCCAGTTGGAATGGATTTGTTGATGAAATTGTACACTGACTCTAGAGGAATCATATGTTGTGTAGCAGCTTGGGGCAAGCCTTTCTAAATGTCTCCACAAAGACATTGGGGAGTAGCATCAGAGTCCAGGGGTCAGGACAGAGCAGGGACTAATTGTGGCCTGTGTGAAACACACACTCATGCATTGTACAGTGTATTTCCGAGGCAACGACACTCAAGAATGTAGCTTTATGGGAGCACAGGGAATGGAGGAACTTACCTTGCCTGATAGGTCCAGGAAAGCTTCCAGAAGAAGGCTGTGTCTGAGCAGGGTCATGAAGGATGAGCAGGGTTTGTAGGGAAGGACTGGACCTTCTTTTTTTTTTTTTTTTTTTTTGAGTTGGAGTCTCACTCTGTCTCCCAGACTGGAGTGCAGTGGCTGCTTCCAGTCACTGCAGCCTCGACCTGCTGGGCTCTGGCGATCCTTCTGCCTCAGCCTTCCAAGTAGCTGGAACTACAGGCACCCGCTACTGTGCCCGGCTAATTTTTGATTTATTGTAGAGATGAGGGCTCACCAAGTTGCCCAGGCGGGTCTCGAACCCATGGGCTCAGGCAATCCACTCACCTCGGCCTCCCAAAGTGCTGGGATTACAGGCTGAGCCACTGAGCCTGGCCAGGGCTGGACCTTCTAAGCAAGAGACTGGCATGGGAAAATGCAGGTGAGCAGTGTGTCTCAGGTGGGAAGACCTGTTTGTGAACAAAGGTTAAAGCAGATGGTCTTACTTCTGGGGGGACAAAACTGGAATTATATGCTTAAGCCAGTATGAAGTCCAGTAAAATTCCAGGAAAATTAATCCACATGATTTGATAATATCTTTCATTATATTTTACTACTATACAACATTCCTGTCACCTGGTAATGCAATAACTTCATCATTGAAATTCCTAGGTAGATGTGGACACACGGTGATCTGGTCACGACTCAGCCCATAACTAATAGTTCTCTGCCTTGAAATCCTATTCTGATTGACAATCATTACTATTTTTTATCTTGAAGTAAGTATTTTTCATGTATATTTTGTGAAAATCATTTTTATAGGTGATGAGGCTGTAAGATGAGTGAAACGTAGAGTGTCCTCTTTGTCATGGGTCACCACAGGGGTAGAAAGACCTACACTCAAGTGTCTATCATATGAGGCAAAAAAGCATATAGTGCAATCCCAGTCCTTGAACGTGGCTCAACACCCATTTTTTTCAGCATATACAGAGGCATGATATTATTGTAGTCTTTTTCACTCTTTTGCAGTGAGACGAGTTTCCTGGAAGCAGTAGACTGTTGGATCATGATTCTTTATCCAGTTTGCCACTCAATGTCTCTTCAGTGGTGCATTTAGTTCATTCATGTTCAAATTGATTACTGAAATGTGACAGTTTCTCCTTGTCATAGGGCTCTTTGGGGGTTGCTTTATTTCTTTTTTACCTTTGTATTTATATGTTTGTGTATTTTCATTTTTGTGAATGCTTTGTATGTTCTATAGACTCTGTGCTCGCCTGTACTTTTGTGATGGATATGACCATTCTTTTTTTTGCCTATGTTCAATACCTTCTTAAGCATCTCTTGAAGGGGTGGTCTAGAGGTGGCATATTCTCTTAAGTTTTGGATATCTGGAAAGGATTTTAATTGTCTTTCACCGATGAAGCTTAATTTGGTGGGGTACGAAATTCTTGGCTCAAATTGCCTAGCTTTAAAAACATAAATGGTTGAACACCAGTCCCCTCTAGTTTGTAGTGTTTCTGCAGATAAGTCTGGAACAATTCTAATGGGTCTTCTTTGGTAGGTAGTCTGTCCTTTCTCTCTTGTTGCCTTTAGAATTTTTTCTTGCATCCTTACTTTGTGGAGGCAGATTACTATGTGTCTTGAGGATGGTCTTCTCTTGTGATACCTTGTGGGTTCTCTGAATCTCTTGTGCTTGCATGGTCTCCTCTCTAGTGAGATATAAGGATGACCTCATGGAATGCTTGTTCCATGGTGTTCTCGGTTTCCCTTTCTGCTTCAGGTATACCAATCAAACATAGATTTGATTTCTTGACAAAGTCCCGTATCTCTTGGAGCTTTACTCCTTGTTTATTTATTTTTTAGAGAGCAGAAAAAATATAGTTTATTTAGAAAGCAAATGAGAGAGAAAGAGAGTGAGAGCGAGAGCGAGAGCGAGAGAGAGAGAGAGAGAGAGAGAGAGAGAGAGAGAGAGTGTGTGTGTGTGTGTGTGTGTGTGTGTGTGTGAAAGAGAGAGAGAGAGAGAGAGAGAGAGAGAGAGAGAGAGAGAGAGAGAGAGGTCTTCAAACTCTGAGATTCTTTACTTCGCCTGGTCGATCTTACTTATTATGTTTGCTACTGTGTTCTTAATTTCCAGGATGAAGTTCTTCATTTCCATTATTTCAGAATGGATTTTTCTGGAACTGACCAACTCCAGTTTTATTTTCTGTATGACTTTGGTGAGTTTCATTTCTAGTTTCTCTTGGTTCTCTCTGTTCATTTTAACCATTCAATCTCTGTTTTCTGTTGCCTGAACAACCTGCCCCAGAAGACAATCACAGATAGTTCTGATAGCTGCTTTTTTCGGGCACTGTCTCCTTAGTACCCCGAGGGTTGCCTATATCTTTTCATTGATTTTTCCTCATTTGTGACAGGCTTCTCTTTTCTCTCTGTAAATTTTTTTTTTTTTTTGGTTTTGTTACTCTGAAGCTAGTCACTGACCCTCTGTTCTAGGACCCTTTCTGTGGTTCACTCAGTGAGAGAAGGAGGAGCATTCACTTCTGCTCAGCTGCCAGCACTCTCCAGATGGGCCCCCATCTGCTGTCTGCATTTGTATCCCAGAAGCCTTCCCACT
This sequence comes from Carlito syrichta, assembly GCF_000164805.1. Classification (NCBI taxonomy): domain Eukaryota; kingdom Metazoa; phylum Chordata; class Mammalia; order Primates; family Tarsiidae; genus Carlito; species Carlito syrichta. The sequence continues at coordinate 360,335 of NW_007246478.1, forward strand.
GAGAAAGCCTTTGGCTATCTTCATGTCACTCCCTCCTTGTTAACGTCCACACTCTGCTCTAGAATAAGAGCAATTTCTCTGCCACTGGGGAGGAGGGAGGGGATCTACAGAGTTTGGAGATTATTCTTCCTGATCTTGCTGGGAAGATGGGCCAGGTGCCAGTGAGGTTCACACTGGAGCGGGGCTTTCCCTGCTGGGGAGCTGGCTGCTGGGCTCTGCATGCAGAAGCCATTTTTTCCCCCTGTTCCACTTGGGATCTGGTTGCCCACTGCTGTGTCCTCAACAGGATTCCTCCTGAATGAAATCAACGACTCATGCATGGCTGGGAGGCGGTGAATGGACCCAAAATATGTTAGATACTGTCATCCAAGCTTGTTCACCTAGCAGGGCTTCCGTTCCTGTGTAAGCCTGGTACACAGTGGGAGGTGGGGGACCCAGATTCCTGCATCTTTTGTCATTTCCTGGTTTCTGTGTGTTCAAAGAGACATTTGTTGGGTTCAGAGTGCTTCACCCATTCAAAAGTATTTGGGGTGTCTCTGTCTATCAACGATTTGGTTTCTACTCTCTGCCTTGCTTAGCGAGAACAGTGCCAGTCTGCTGTTCTATGGTGGCCATCCTGGATCATCCTGGATATTTACATTCTTACTGCAAAGTGAGAAAGGGAGGTACATACACATTTAACATCAGTTTAGAGCTGTGAGTCTGTCATACTTGGCTGAAGTGGAGAAGGAAGAGAGCAGGAGGCAGAATGAGAGATATCTATATTTGAATCTCAGCTGAGGGTGAAGGGTGGAGGTCTCTCTAACCCTCAGGCATCCAGGTCATCGAATGCTGCATTATTATGGTAGTTTTAAATTTTACTTGGTGACTTCTCCTTTGTTTGAACATTTTACTAGCAGTAATTCTGTGTTATATATATGTGTGTATGTGTGTGTGTGTGTGTGTGTGTGTATGTATACTCACACACAAATATAGATACATATAACTTTTTTTAAGTACATATACATATATGGAATGCATATATATTCATATGAAAAAATGTAAATTCAATCATGAGGAAAGTATATCCAGTGAAAATGGTGTTTTCTTCTTCTTTTTTTTTTTTGAGTTGAAGTCTCACTCTGTCAACCAGACTGGAGTGTAGTGGCATGCTCATGGCCTCTGCAGCCTCCATCTGCTGGGTTCAGGTGATCCTTCTGCCTCAGCTTTCCAAGTAGCTGGAACTATAGGCATGCATCACCATGCTCAGAACCTAGAGATGAGGTCTTGCCAATTTGCCCAGGCTGGTCTCGAACCCCTGGATTCAGGCAATCCTCTCACCTTGGCCTCCCAAAGTGCTGGCGCTTGGCCCCAAAAATGGTGTTTTCATGTACTCTATAGCTATTATTGTAGCTAGCTTTGTATTCTAGGAAGAAGAAACCTTCAGTTTTTTAGTATATTTTCTATTATATATGTACAAAATCAAAGTTCACACAAGGACACAGGCTTATTCTCATTAGCATAGATTTCTGTGTACAATTTCTTACCTCCCCTCAGACAGTAATATTCCATATATCATGTTTGCTATAGAGTAAATTACATTCTTCAAAATTCATATGTTGAAGACCTAACCCCTAATGTCACTGTCTCTGGAGGGAGGACCTACAGAGAATTAGTTAATGTTAAATAAGGTCATAAGATGGGACCCTGATTCAATAAGATTGGTGCCCTTAAAATAGAGACACCAGAGGGCTTAATCCTTCCACCATTGTCTCCTGTGTGAGACATGGGCGGGCGATGCGGGGGTGGGGT
>NW_007246478.1:362145-368276 GCF_000164805.1 Carlito syrichta
AGGAAGGGAGCCATCACCAGACTGAACGCTGCCAGAACCTTCATCTTGGACTTTCTGGGGTTCAGAACTCTGAGTGTGATATTGTGATTTATAAGAAAATATACAACTTCTGGACACAGTGACTTGCACCTGTAATCCCAGTTACTGGGAGGCTGAGGAGGGAGGATTGCTTGAGCCCAGGAGTTCCAGAATGTAGTGAGCTATGATCACACCATTGCCTTCCAGTCTGGGTGACAGAATGAGATCCCATCTGTAAACGACAGCAACAAAAATACAGTATGTATTTGGTTTTTGTCCTTGCTCCCTGACAAAAAACTCTTAAAAGTTTAAAAATTTCTAAATAAGTCAGACATGGTGGCTGAGCCCAATAGATCGAGGCCATGGTGACCACAACTGTGCCACTGCACTCCAGCCTGGGCAACATAGTGAGACTACGACTAAAAAAAAAAAAAAAAATCCTAAATAAGTATCTACATTTATGATGAGATGATTGGCACCTGTATAGCTTTAAGATAGGAGCTGGTTGCCAAGAGAACCAACCAAGTGGTTAGAGGAACTTTCATTCTCTGCAATCCCTGGAGAGGAAAAGGGAGTGATGGTTGAGTTGATCAGCAGTGGCTAATGATTTAATCTATCATGCCAATGGAATGAGACCTCTATAAAACCCCAAAAGAGGATGATTTGGAGAGCTTCTGGGTTTGGGGAACAAGAACACATCCACATACTGGACAGTGGCACACCCCAACTCCATAAAGACAAAATCTTGCACTAGGACCACTTGGAACCTCGCAATATGTATCTTTCCATGAGTGCCTTTTATTTATGCTTTATGATAAATGTGCAAACATAAGTGAAGTGTTTCCCTGAGTTCTGTGAGCTGTTCTACCAAATGATGGAAACTGAGGAGGGAGTCATTGGATTCTCAGCTGGTTGATCAAAAGCACAAATTATAATCTGCTTCTTGAGACTGACAGTCTTGTGGGACTGAGCCCTTAACATGTCGTGTCTACACTAATTCCAGACAGTTTCACAATTGAAATGGGTTGTAGGACACCTGGTTGGAATTAGCTGGTGTTAGAACTCCTCCACATTTGGTGGCAGAAATGTGAGTGTAAGTATGAAGGAGAACAGTCTGTTTTTTTTCTATTGGTAGAAATAAATTCTTGTTTTTTAAGCAACCTGTCTGAGGTATTTTGTTCTAACTGCCAGAGCAGACAATTACAATGGCCTACTCAATATCCTTCTTACTAACTATATCTTTTGGTAATATTTCATACCAGTAGCAAGAGATTAACCTCATTTTATAGGATATACAACCATATTTTAACCAGTTCTGAGAGTTATCATTGTTATTTTTACAAATTTATTACCTTAATTCTGAACTATATACCCTGAATGAAGGAGCACTGCCAAACCTATGTGTTTATCACTAGTGCATTGCTATTGAAAAGACAGTCCATGTCCTATCTGTCTTCCTAGGGCCTGATACTTGAGCTTTTTTGCACGTGTATGGGGTACTGGGAACTGTGGGTTGACAATAGCAAATCCTTCCAGCTGCACATGTGTGTCATTTAATCAAGGAATCCTGGGAAAGTAAAAGTTGTCACCACAAACTAGCACCTGGAATGGAAGAACATCTCTGATTTTCCAGATAGTGAGAATCTTGTAACATCTATGCTCTTCAATTCAGCATTATTAAGTTCAGTTTCCATCTTTAACACCAGAAAGGGTGAATTTAATACTTTTTAAGTATGTGATAGAAAAATGTGGACACTGGAAAGGATAACTAACCATTGATGTTCATATTTTTACGATTATACAACAATTAAAAGCTAAAGCAACCTCTGAGAGGAAATTATTTTATCTATATGGCCTTGTTTAGCCCACACAGCAGTCTATAAGGCAGGTATTATTATTATTATTATTATTATTATTTTTGAGTTGGAGTCTCACTCTGTCACCCAGACTGGAGTGCAGTGGCTGCTCCCGGCCACCGCAGCCTCGACCTGCTGGGCTCCAGCAATCCTTCCGCCTCAGCCTTCCAAGTAGCTGGAACTACAGGCACGCACTACCATGCCTGGCTCATTTTGATTTATTGTAGAGATGAGGTCTCACCAAGTTGTCCAGGCGGGTCTCAAACCCGTGGGCTCAAGCAATCCACTTACCTCAGCCTCCCAAAGGCACGGGATTACAGGCTGAGCCACCGAGCCCGGCTAAGGCAGGTATTCTTATTTCATTTCAGACATGAGTACCCAAGGAACAGAGTGAATGAATAGAATTAGCACCCAAACCAGGGTTTCTCCCTCTAAAGCCTGGGTGTTCCTCACTATTCTGGACTGCCCCCTTGAGGGAACAAAGATGCACAGTAGGTTGAAGGTGAGTCACATTGATTCCTGTTGTATGTACTTTCTCATTTCTAAGATGATCATCAACATTCAGATTGACCTACTGGGAGTATTAGGGTTTGTTTTCTAGATCATATATTGCTTTCTTAATAAAATATAAACATATGATATAGTAACATTCTAAGCACAGTGTTCTACACCATTATCTCTTTCCAACTAACAATGTATTTTGGACATATTTCTTGCCAGTAGCAAGAGTGTACCTCCTTCTGTTTTAATGACTGCCCTGTATTGGCATGCCTTGGAGATATTGTGGGTTTGGTTCTTGACCACTGCAATAAAATAACTCCCAAACACACATGCTTTTGGATTTTCAGTGCACATCAAAGTTATGTTTACACTACACTGTAGTCTGTGTAATAACACTATTACTGTGTAATAACATCATGTCTAAAATTATGTCTACATTTATTGAAAAATAAACATCATGTCTACATTTATTGAAAAACATGTTGTTGCTAAAAGATGCTAATAATCATCTGAGCCTTTAGCTAATCATAATCTTTTTGTTGGTGGAGGGTCTTGTCTTGGCGTTGACTACTGATGACTGATTAGAATGGTTGTTCCTGAAGGTTAGGTGGTTGTAGCAATTTCTTAAAATAAGATAACAATGAAGTTTGCCACATCGGTTGACTGTTTCTGTCATGAAATATCTCTCTATAACATGAGATGCTGTTTGATAGCATTTTACCGCCAGTAGAACTCCCTTCAAAATTGTTTTGTACTCATTCCCTGAAACCCCTTTACCTTAGGCAAAGAGGAAGATTCCAGTTGAGGCCTTGGCCTAAAGGAAGGAGAGAGGAAAAGTCTGTGCTGCTTTTGATACAAGAAGCTTCTTATTTTTACATTCCTCTATTTCCCACAAAGCTCAGAATAGGTGATCAGAAATAGTCTCTAGCCCGATTGTGACTAACGGAAAGAAGAAACACAAAAACAGATACACATAGTCTTCGAGGTGATTTTATGAAGAAGTTTATTGCAAGAATAACAAGGAGCTTTAGCCAGTGGGCGTGGGAGGCTGATGCTATGACAACAGATACTGATATATCTGTGTGGCTGATAGCATGGGACCACAGCTGTGACTGAGAAGCTTGGTGAATGTCAGGTAACAAAGCGCTGCCCCGGCAGCTTAGGTAAGTCGATCTAAGTGAACTGGAACCATTGCTGGATATTCAGCGTCCTGTGGAGCACTGTTGTTGCAGGCAATAATGTAGCGCTTTTGTGCTTGTGTCTGTCTATAGGTGCAGTTTCTATAATTGGTCGAGTGTCTTGTGATGTTACAGATGGTTAAAGGCACCTGCTCTGTACTTTCATGACAGTTCATGCGGCCATTATTACAGGTGATATTTTGAGTGTTACAAACACTAACCACAGAAGAGAAATTTGTGTGGAGAAAAGTATTCAGGTTTTTGCATCGTTTCTCATAACCATTAACTACCTGCATGGCATCGTCGCATCGGGAGTGGGTCATATTGACATGCTGGATATTAAACCACTGAGCCCAGGTTACATGACTGGGTTTGGCATGGGATGAGCCCACAATTCCCATGAGCCCCAGAAGCAGAAGCAGACAAAATCGGGAACTGAGCAGTTTTGGAGCCATATTTCCTGTGAGAAAAGAAGAGAAGTGACTGCTCCTGCATCCCATCTGAGTTATGACACACACTTTAGTGTCTCATCTCCAGTCTCCTCTGCTGTCCCTCTGGGGTCCCATTTCCTTTTCTGCCCTGTCTCCAAAGTGTACCAAGTCTCCTAGGAACTTACACCTGCTCATCCCTCCCTCAGTTGCCGCCTCATCACTGCCTTCCTGTCCCAGTTCTGGGGATAACTGACTTACCCAGTCTCTGTGCTGTGGCTTCTGTGAGAACTGATCCAGCAGGTCGTCCTGGGCTCAGAGGCAGCCTGTCCTCACCTGCTTGGAAGTGTAGATATACAGCAGCCTCAGTGGGTGGGGCTCAGAAGGGTCTAAGGGTTGGCTGTGTAGAAACCCAAAGATTGGCACATGGCCCGCTGGTGCAGTGAGCTTCTTTGTTTCATCACCTGGCTGACCAACAGATACCCAAGGACAGCACTGCGGCTGCTTCTGTAATAAAGAATATATTTCCAAGGCATCCTGTGCCAGGCAGAGGTTTTCCAGTTGGAATAGAATCAATTGATTAAAAAAGTGTACACTGACTCTAGAGGAATCATGCATTATGTAGCAGTTTGAAGCAAACCTTTCTGACAGTCGGTTTTCACAACAACATTGGAGAGAAGCACCAGAGTTCAGGGGACATGACAGAGCAGGGGCTGGTTGTAGCCTGTGTAAATAATGCACTCATGCATGGTATGGTTTATTTCTGAGGCAACAGCACTCGGGAACATGGTTTTATGAGAGCACAGGGGATGGAAGAGCTTACCTTGCCTGATGGGTCCAGAAAGCTTCCAGAAGGAGGCTCTATCTGAGCAGGGTCGTGAAGGATGAGCACAGTTTGCAGGAACATTTGGGAAGGAATGGACCTTCTGAGCAACAGACTGGCGTGGGAAAATGCACAGAGGTTGGCAGGATATCTCAGGTAAGAAGGTCATTTGTGAACAGATGTCAAATCACTGACTTCATTTCTAGGTGGGTAAAACTGTTATCAGAGGCTTAAACCAGCATCAAATCCAGTAAAACGGAAGTGAAATTAATCCACATGATTTGATAATATCTTTACTATGTTATACTATCATACAACATTCCTGTCACCTGGAAATGTAATAACTTTACCACTGAAGTTGTTAGGTAAATGTGGACACAATGGTGATCTGCTCAGGACTCAATCCAGAGCTAAGAGTTCTCTGCCTTGAAATCTTATTCTAGTTGATGATTATTGCTATCTTTTATCTTGAAGCAAGTGTCTTTCATGTATATTGTGTGAAAATGATTTTTATAGTTGACTAGGTTGAAAAGTTGAATGAAATATTGAGTGTCCCCTTTGTGGTGGGTAGTCCCAAGGGTAGAAAAACCTGTACTCAAGTGCCTACCATATGAGGCAAAAAACATATACTGCAGTCTCAGGCCATGAATGTGGCTCAACACCCATTTTTTCCCCCACTTATATAGAGACATGACATTATCGTAGTCTTCTGTTTGCTGATGATTTCTGTTGGACAACTGATAGTTCTGAGGACAGGCTTTGGTAATTCCCTACAGTAAAATTGGTTACGTTTTTGTTGGACAGTCTTGAAGTAATAATTCAAATTGAATACAACAGTACTTGTATTTCATATTACCTATATCCATAATACTTTAAGAATATTTTATTTTCAGGATCTATCAGTACAGAGTTACAGATTACACTTTCTGCAGTCTTCCAAACACCCACATACCACACACACACAATTTATATTCCTTCTTTAGGATCTCTGAAGAGCAAAGAGTCTGAACTGGAAAAAAGTTGGAAGTTCCTTTTTTTGTAAGCCTCTCCTTTTCCAGCTGACAAACAGAAAGATGAGGTGATCTGGCAAGCTTCCAGAAAAATTAATGATAGATTTAGAATTGAACACACATTTCTTCCCCTACAAGATGTTATAGGAACTATGTGGAAATAAGAAAACAAGATTGGTTGATGGATGTTATGGACTGAATTGTGTTCTCCCTGAATTTATATGTAAAGTCATAACCCTTGGTACCTCACAATGTAGTGACTCTCTCTCTCTCTCTCTCTCTCTCTCTCTCTCTCTATATATATATATATATATATA
>NW_007246478.1:368296-399213 GCF_000164805.1 Carlito syrichta
TTTTTTTTTTTTTTTTTTCTCACTCTGTCACCCAGACTGGAGTGCAGTGGCCGCTCCCGGCCACCGCAGCCTCGACCTGCTGGGCTCCAGTGATCATTCTGCCTCAGCCTTCCAAATAGCTGGAACTACAGGCGTGCGCTACCATACCTGGCTACTTTTTTTGATTTATTGTAGAGATGAGATCTCGCCAAGTTGCCCAGGCAGGTCTTGAACCTGTGGGCTCAGGCAATTCACTCACTTCGGCCTCCGAAAGCGCGGGATTACAGTCTGAGCCACTGAGCCCAGCCAGTGACTATGTTTGAAGATGGGGTTTAAAGAGGTAATTAAGCAAAAACGAGGCTGTTAGGCCAGGCCCTAATCTAGTCTGTAGAGATGTGGACACACCGAAAGATACCGGATGAAACATGCATAGAGGAATGACTGTGCGAGGACACAGTGAGAAGGCAACTGTCTACAAGTCATGGACAAGGCCTCAGAAGAAACCCACACTTGCTGATACCTTGATTTGGATTTCTGTTGGCTAGAATTGTGAGAAAATTAATTTCCCTTGTTTTAGTCACCCAGTCTATGGTATTTCTTTATAGTAGCTCCAGGAAACTAATACAATGTGTAATCTGTAGAGGTTCAGGAGAATGGGAGGACCCGAACAGTGGGATGAGAGAGAAGGTCGGTGCTAGAGATGGACACTTGAGAGGGAAGGCAAACAGCTGAGTTAGTCAGATGAGTCTGCAGAAGAGTGCAGAGAGATGGAGACAAACACAGCCAATGTGAAGAGAGTAGGGTCTGGGGTAAAGGGAAAGGGGGACCAGCATTTCAGGGAAAGTGAAATGTAGATGCCCTAGTCCTTCTCATTCCTTCTTCTGGGACTGAAAATGTGACTCTAGTGTGGACCCTCTTTTCTTTCACCTTCTGGACAAGACTATCTTTTCTAGGCAAAGAATTTGGAATTTTTCTGCAAGCCACTTCCCAGACTCCTGTCCTCCAACATTTTGGGTCATTAGAGGGAGGTCTCTGACATTTGGAATAAGAAAATTACCCCACCCACAGCCTCTGTGTGCGTCACTTTTCCATTCTCTCTCAGTAGCATTCAACACAGCTGATCACTCCCTCCACCTGGGATGGCCTGGGAATGAGGTTTCTGTGGCAGAACCAGGGATGAAAAGTATGGTGAGATCAGTCATGGTGTGCTCAGTCAGATAGTCAGGCTATCTCTTGGTGTCTAGGATAACACTTCTCCCTTACCTTACAGGGTTTTCATTGTCGCTCTCCTATGTCAGTCCCTCTTCTCCCTGGAGTCTTGTTCGATCTCCCTAAGGTCCAATATTGGGCTTCTTGTTGATCTACACAAAATCTCTTGGCGATATACAGTGGGATCAATGGGCATAATACCATCAACTCCAATCCAGTGCCAAATCTTCAGTCTAGCTCTGTTGGTTGAACTTTAGTCTCAGGCCTCCGATTTGTTTTACAGCTCCACATGGATGCCTGATATCCCAAATGGAAACATCTTTTCTCGACTTCCCTCATCCAGAAGTTTCTTCCTCAGTATTTCTAACTCAGTTTAAGCTAACTCCATCTTTTCTAGTTAAAAGAAAATAGTTTGAAGTAATTCTTTCACCTTTCTTTAACATACTCTAGCTAATCTATGTGGAGAGTCTGCTGTTTCTTCCTTCAACACATTCCTGAATATGGCCACCACTACCACCAAGCCTGAGCCAGAACACCCCCACTGGCAGACCTGCAAACTGCAGTCACTGTGCTCCCTGCTTCCACCTTCACTACCCAAAGCAGCCAAAGTGCTCCTTTGACAGCATAACTTGGGTTTTGCAACTCTGCTGAGAACCCTCTAGAGTATCTTTCTTTCATTGAGTAAAAGCTAGTATACCTACAAATTCATAATCCCTTACACAACTTGTCCTCATATGCACTTATGTTTCAAAACAGACTGCCTATTGTTCTCCCTCTCTGCCATAGTTTCCCGAACTCTTTTCTGTTCCTTAATAATGCGAGGCACAGTTCTTCCAAGCTAGCCCCATCCCACCTACATGCACATGGCTAACTTCTTCTCCCCTGTAAGTCTTTGCTCAAAAGTAAATTTCTCAAGGAGACCTATTTTAAAATGCTGCCCACAAGAAAATGAATAAATGGCACCCCATGACTTTCTAATCTCATATTCGTGATAATCTTTTTTCCTGTTTTGAACATCATGAAATCCATTGTCTCTTTGATGTGCTAAGAACCCGAAAGTATGGTTAAACCATCTAAAGCAATAAGGGACTGTTATGACTTAATGAGCAGCTTGTCAGAACTCAGCTGATGAAAGAGGAGCCAGTTTCTCTCTTTTTCTTAATTCCCCTCTCTGCTGTATCTTGGTTCACTTTTCAGGCACATGTTCTTCCCACATTGATAAGGCCGAAACTGCTCCAGATCCTATATTGCCTCACAAATAAGTAGTGTACAGACAGGCGCCGGCTTTCCTCCTCCACCATTTTCAGGAAATGGCTCTGATTTTTTAAAGGGCCCATGTCAGAACTTACCACTGAGACTTGAAAAATGAGATGCAATGCTGATTAGGCTAAGTATTAGGTTCAGAATGCCGGTGGTCCCCAAAAGCCTTTTGGGGTATCTGCGAAGTGCTTACCTTTTCAATCGCTATTTTTGTGAGACCAGACTCTCTTTTATAATTTAGCAAAGCAACATAGTGGTAACAGACTAAAGACTTAGCAGACATGAGAGTCCAGATGTCTATACAGAGTTAACTATTTAAGATACTTTGAAAATGTAGAACGATGTCCTTTTACTTATTAATTTCTCGTTTTAGAATACAGGATTACTATTCAAAAAGTATAATATGTATAGTCATATGCAATCTATTCTTTATTGTTGTTTTTAGTGGTTTATAAATGAGTGATTATTTTAACAATATTTTAGTTCTAATTTCCTATAAGGAAAATGTATAGATATAATCAACGAAAACAAAAGTTCTCTGTGGTTCTTAATAATTTTTAGGGTGAAAAGAGATTCTGAGAGCAAGACATTTGAGTCCTGCTACTAAAGAATATTGGGTGAGGGCTGGGTTTGTGGATGAGGTGAGGAATTCCTACACTGAAACTGAATTTTTATTCACCCTGCAGCTGCTGTAATCCTAGGCAGTGGAGAGGGGTAGTTGGTGGAGCTAATCTGTCATATCAAAACATTTGAATTTAACTGGGAGTAGTGGCTCATGTCTGTAATCCCAGCACTTTAGGAGGCATAAATGAGAAGATTGCTCCAGCCCCAGGTTTTGAGACCACTCTGAGCAACTTGGTGAGAACTTGCCTCTGCAATAAACTAAAAAATTAGCTGGGTGTGGTGGTGCTCACCTGTAGTTCCAGCTACTTAGAAGGCTGAGGCAGAAGGATCGCCTGAGCCCAGCAGATTGAGGCTGCAGTAGCTGTGAGCAAGCCACTGCACTCCTGCGCAAAAGAATGAGACTCCGACGCAAAAACAAACAAATGAACCCACATACATCTGCATTTAGTCAATGACTTTCCCAGAACGGTTCTCCAGGATCTCAGAATGGAGCCTGTTGTCTTAGAAGTCAAATAGGTTGTATTCATTGAGGATATTCTGTTGTATCTATTAAGATGTCTTAGAACAAGTGCTTCCCAACCCTGGGTCTGTAGACCCACACCCAGTTGGCAGTCCACTATGAACTGGTTGCACAGCAGGAAGTTAGTGGCGGGCTTAGTGGTGGGTGGTTGGAGCTCCGTCTGCTGTCAGATCAGTGACAGCATTAGATCTGATAGGAGCATGAATTCTATTGTGAACTGCATATGCGAAGGATCTATGTTGCACATTCCTTATGAGAATCCAATGCCTGATGATCCCCATTCGCCACCTGGTCCGTGGAAACATTGTCTTCCATGAAACCAGCCCCTAGTGCAAAAAGGTTGAGGACTGCTGCCTTAGAAGACACTAAGTGTATGTGGTGATCACTGATATCTGATTCTTGTGTCCAGCTCAGTGTATCTTTCCTATGGCTTTTCAATTCGCAAACTGCAGAATTTGAGAACTGTGGAAGTATTTTCTGTTATTGTCCTGCCTCTCTAAGTATGAGAACCATCTCACTTATGTCCCACTTTTCACTCGTGGCTTGGGTTTTAATATTTTTTTCTACACAGAGAATAAATCCTGTTACAATTTGTAACACCAGGTGCCTCAGAGCATCTATCAATAGGAATTCAATATCCTCGTGACTGGGATACAATTAAGTAAGGGTAGAATCTTCAGTGACATGCTTTGAACTCAAGCAGGCTGGGCTGCAGATTTCTGAGGTCAGTAATCTTAACCCCATGCTGCACATCATCCTTCAGTGTCCAGAGAACTATGAATGGCACCTGTGTTGGGATGGACCTGCAGGGTAGGGATGGGCTGCAGCTAGGGCAATACAAAATAAAATACTTGCAGTCGGGACCACCTACAAATTGTGTTGATCCCAGTGCAAAATGAAAATGTGGGGTCTCTTCTGGTTCAAAAATTATTAGGAATTGCAAATGGTGACACAAGAGTGTTACATCCAGCATGGACTCCTTCTAAGCCTTCAGCCCTATGTGCCTTCACTGTTCACACCCATGAAGCTGACCTAGATTTTTGTAAATTATTAAAGAATGTCCCAATCAATAATGCCTCCTAGTACTCATTCCCCTCTGTGGTTCCCTAGTAGCAATGACTCTGTTCTGGCTTCGTTACTTACTTTGACTAAATGACTTTTAATATCATTTTGACTTCAAGACAGGGTAACCACGTATACCCCTGAGTGTAGGTCTTGCTGTTGCTGTTTTCACTGTTGTGGACCCTTGAGCGGCATGTAAAGATTGGGCTGTGTTGCTAGACAGACCACATGGAGGGAGAGGCTGCTATGGTTTGAGTGTGGGTTGTCCCCGCCAAAACTCATGTTGACATTAACTGCCGATGAAACAGTATTGAGAGGCAATGGGGCCTTTAAGAGGTGTTAGAGTCATGGGAGTTCTGACCTCATGAATGAATTAATGCATCCTCAAGAGACTGGGTAAGAATGGGTAAGTTCTCACTGGACTTGGTTAGTGACCACAAGAACCAGTTGTTATAAAGTGAGGTCATAAAAAAATATATTGACTCTAACCCTATTATAGCAGGGGACTATAATTTTATCTATAAACAAGTTTCAGTGGAGGCAAATCTAATCATTTGCTTCATATAATATATGTTCTTCTCCTCCTTTTAATATATATGTTCTTCTCCTCCTTTTATATTCTGCATTTTGAGCAATAACTCAGCTTGAACATGATGGTTTGCTCCTGGGTACTCAGTCGTAGTTGTCAACACCACGAATCAAGGCACACTCTTAGATCCTGCTAGCTCTCAAGACCCAGAAAACGGCATGAGTATTATGTGGTCCCAAACATTTTCTGCCCTATTACTTTATAGTCCAGAAAAATGGGGCAAGGAAAAAAAACAAAACAAAAAACAGATTTTGGAACCAAAAATACTCTTGAAAGAGAGAAGTGGTTCCTTGTAGACATGACCTTAATGAGTGTTTGGGCAGCCCAAGAGTCATTATGTTAATAGATACATTTTGATTCTTTTAAAGAACTACTTACTTCCAGACTTCAAACTCTGCTGTAAGGCTACAGTAATCAAAACAGTCTGGTATTGGTACAAAAACAGGCCTATAGACCAGTGGAACAGGATAGAGATTCCAGAAACAAAGCCTCAATTTCTCAACCAACTCATCTTTGACAAAGTCTCCAACAACAATCACTGGGGAGAGGAGAACCTATTCAGTAAATGGTGCTGGGAAAACGACTGTCACATGCAGAAAATTGAAACAGGAACTCTACTTATCACCATACAAAAAAATTAGCTCTAAATGGATCAAAGACCTAAACGTAAAACCTCAAACTATAAGAATCTTAGAAAATGCAGGAGACACCCTTATGAAAATTGGAACTGGCAACCAATTCCTGATCAAAATCCTAAGTGTCCACACCATAAGAAATAAGATAGACAAGCGAGACCTCATCAAACTGATGAGCTTCTGCAAAGCAAAAGAAACCATTAAGAGAGTAGGGAGACAACCCACAGAATGGGAAAAAATATTTGCCAACTGTGTATCTGACAAAGGCCTAACATCTAGGATCTACAAGGAACTCAAACGTGCCAAAAAGAAAAAAACAAACAGTCCCATTAAAAAGTGGGCAAAAGACATGAATAGACACTTCTTAAAAGAAGATATAAGGGCAGCCAACAGACAAGTGAAAAAGTGCTCAGCCTCACTATCAGAGAAATGCAAAGCAAAACTACACTGAGATACCACCTAATGCCAGTAAGAATGGCCATCATGAGTGTATTGCCTGAGCCCGCAGGTTCAAGACCCGCCTGGGAAACTTGGCGAGACCTCATCTCTACAATAAATAAAAAATTAGCTGGGCGTGGTAGTGCACACCTGTAGTTCCAGCTACTTGGAAGCCTGAGGCAGAAGGATCGCCTGAGCCCAGCAGGTCGAGGCTGCGGTGGCCGGGAGCGGCCCCTGCACTCCAGTCTGGGTGACAGAGTGAGACTTCAACTCAAAAAAAAAAAAAAAAAAGAATGGCCATCATTAACAAAACAACAACAGATGCTGGCAAGGATGCGGAAAAAAAGGAATGCTTCTACACTGCTAGCAAACTAGTGCAGCCTTTTTGGAAGACAGTGTGGCGATTTCTGAAGAACTAGAAATTGACCTTCCATATGACCCAACAATCCTCCTACTGGGGATATACCCAGAGGAACACAAATCATTCTATAAAAAAGATACCTGCACACACATGTTTTGTTGCAGCTTTATTCACAATAGCAAAAACATGGAACCAAACCATGCTGCCCATTGAAGCTGGACTGGATTAAAAAATGTGGTACATATATGCAATGGACTATTATGGAGCCATAAAGAAGGACACATATATGAACTTTGTAGCAACTTGGATTTAGCATCGCTCATACTCAGTAATCTATTACAGAAACAAAGAACAGAGTACCATATGTTCTGTGAGCGGAACTTGAACAATTATTATAAAACTATAAGAAAGAAATTAGTAGTGGAGAATTGCTAGGGTGGGGGGTGGGGTGAAATTGGCAATTGAGGGAAACTGCCGGGGTGGGAGGGCACACCTCATCAAGGGTAGCTGCATAATGAACATTTGCTTACCTAACCCTAAATTGTACTCCACATCTTTAAAATTAAAAAAAAATGATGGAAAAAAAATAAAATAAAGTGAGGTCATGCCTCATGTTTTATCTCTTCTTCCAGCACACCTCTTACCCTCTGCCTCCCTGCCATGTTGTGACAGTACTAGGCCCTCGACAGAAGCCAAGCAAGTGCCAGTGCTATGCCTCTTATACTTCCAAACTTCCAGAATCCTGAGCCAAATAAACCTATTTTTCTTTTCAATTACCAGGTGTCAGGTATTCTGTCATGGCAACAGAAAACAGTCTAAGACGAGACTCTGGGTGGTGAAGATAGATGCTGAGTGTTTTGACCAGATCAACCAGATCAACCAGACATGCTTGAGGTCTTGAAATCTCTACTCCTAGATGATATCTCTGGTAGCAAGTGCAGCTGTTACCATGTGGAGCCAAAACAAGCTTAGTGAGTTAACCCAGAGAAGAGTGAGAAATTATATGAGAGACAACCTAATAATAGCATTTTCCTTCTTCTTGTAAATGCCATTATTCCCTTGGGGTCTTAGTTACCTCTTCAGTTGACCTAATATCAGTCATTTAACAATCACTGTCTTTTTTTTTTTTAAAGAGATGAAGTCTTTTCCTGTTGCCCAGGCGGAAGTACAGTGGGTATTCACATGTGGGATCCCACTACTGATCAGTCTGCAAGTTTTGACCTGCTTCGTTTTTGACCTGGGCCGCTCCTTAGGATACCTGGTGGTTTCCCAGTCCTGGGAGGTCACCATATTGATGCTGAACTTATATGGACACTCCACTGACATCTCACACTATAGCCTAGAACTCTTGGCCTCAACATATCCTCCCACTCAACCTCATTGTTAGCTGGTACTACAGTTGCTGGCAACAACTGTCTTTTGACAGTTCAAACAAGTTCTCTTCATTCTTTGGGTATCTGAGGCATTTAATATCTTCTCATTTATTAACCCCAAACAGTTTTTTAAGCATTTTCTCAGTGCCTGGCATTTAAAAAAAATCCACATGATATAGCAGCTAGACTGAACCACTTCATATCACATAGTGGGCTTCATGTAAGCTTTCCATGTTTTCATCCTACATTTATGTGGACAGTATCATGACAACTCTACAGGTCAGTTGAGCACACTTGGGTGTCAATAAGGTCAACTGAACAGAAGCCTAATATTGAGACATAAATGCTGCATAAGAGGTGAATGTAGTTGAACTTGTCTGAGTACCAATGCAAATGGTATCACTGTTTCCTCTGCTTTGGGATAGCCACCACCAAGATATTTATGATGTCCATCAAGGCTTCTGAAGTCAGGGTCAGCTAAACATGGATCTCAAATGTGAGACTGGGGATAGGTTGTCTCAGAATCACCTGAGAAAATGTTTGAAAATGCAGAATTCCTGAGGGTCACATGCAGTATTTCTGGCTAGTATATCTTGAGTGGAGCCCAAGTATCTCCATGTAAATGTTCTGCAGATGATTCAAAGGGAAAATACTTAGTCTGTGAAGATTTCTCAGTTGTGGTACTCACTGTAAGCATGCTGGTAGAAAACGCTACCCATGGATTTGTGCATAATGTTTGAATATATTTTATTATTATAGAAGTTTGGCAATCAGTCTGTGTGGATCAATTATAAATATCCCAATAAGAAAAAATTGATGACTTGTGTGCTGGTTTGTATATATCACTACTTACCCACGTTTAAAATAGAGTAGATAAAAATTTTCAGGTTCATTAGTAGTGGAATCCTGCATGTGAATAGCTGCTGCATTCCAGTCAGGGCAACATAGTGAGACCTTATCTCTCTCTCTCTCTCTCTCTCTCTCTTTTTTTTAAGTCAGAGTCTCATTCTGTCTTCCAGGCTGGAGTGCAGTGGCACTCCACAGTCTCAACCTGCTGGGTTCAGGTGATCCTTCTGCCTCAGTCTTCCAAGTAGCTGAAACCACAGGCACACACCACCATGCCCGGCTAATTTTATTTATTTTTGATTTATCAGGCCAGCCTCTACCTCCCAAAGTGCTGGGATTACAGGCATGAACCACTGTACCTGACTGGACCCTATCTCTAAAACATAAAATAAGAGAGGACAGTGGCTATTAAACGACTGATATTAGGTCAGCTGAAGAAGTAACTAAGACCAAGGGAATAATAGCATTTCCAAGAAGTAGAAAAATGCTATTATTAGGTTTAATCTCTCATATAATTTCTTACTCTTCTCTGGGTTAACTCACTAAAGCTTGTTTTGTCTCCACATAGTAGTAGTTGCACTTGCTACTAGAGATATCATCTAGGTAGAGATTTCAAGAGGACCTCATTGCATGTATGATTGATCTGGTAGACTGGTCGAAACACTCAGCATCTATCTTCACCATCTTAGACTGTTTTCTGCTGCCATGACAGAATACCTGACCCATGGTAATTGTAAGGAGGGATCAGGCGAATTGTCCTGGGGCTCAGGAGTGGCAGGCTTCCCTCCCTTCTCGGAAGTATGGGTATAGAGCAGACTTGGTGGGTAGGGCCAGCAGAGCCAGGAGGGTCTGAGTGTCCTGATTAGCCCATTTGTGCAATCAGCCTTTCGGCTGGATCACTTGGCTGACTAAGGAATACCCAAGGATAGCACTGCGACTGCTTCTGTTACAAGAGATATACTCTGTGCAGGCCATAGATCTGGCCTCTGTTGCTCAAAAGTATATACAGGCTGCAGAATGAACCCAGATTTTAGAACTGTGCTTCTATAAGAATGTGATCCATAAAGGCAGGCTGAGAACCAATACTCAGATCAAGCAGAGCCAGGAGGGTTTTTTGCACAGCATAAACCCAAGCTTCCCTTTTGTTTTTAGTATTACACATAGATCCTCACACAAGATGTTGTCCATATCATCCCTCTCTGCAGTAACCTTGAGTTTCGAATTTCTTGCTTCACTTAATTCTGCAGGTACTTAAAATAGTTTATTACACATATTTGAGAAATTTTACCTTGCTTCTTTACATGTTCTTTTCTTTTAATTCTTGCCCTGTTTATGGCTTCTACTTTGTGAAAAGTCACAAAATCTGAAAACATCCAGAGGAAAGGCATTCTGTAAAATCTGCCAGACAATGAACATTTGAAGACATAAATGTTTCCAACCTAGCAATCAGTATGCCTGCACTATTTCCCACAAGACAGTGTGTTCTGGGATTGTCATTCACCTTCCTAGTAAATTTTATTTTGTGATGTTAACAGGAAAATTATTTGGTATTTATAAAAAGAACATTTACAAAGAGGGCCCTGTATTTCTGTAAGTATATAAGTCACAGTGTATAGCTTGATACATAAAACACACTTTGTCTCGGTCTCCAGGGAAAACAGAGGAAATAATTATGAGCAATTTTGTTATAGCGTGAGTGATGTACCACCACTTGTGTGAACATGGTTTTATGGAGAAGCTGAGAATGAAAGAAATTACTTGGTCTGATGGGATAAAAAAAGTCTTTGAGAAGAAAGATCTACTTGAACTGGCCCTAAAGATCTACTTGAACTTAAACCTAAGTAGGTGTTTGCAGAAACTTCGGGGAAGAGATGACCACTGCAAGCATTAGAGAATGATATGGGGACACTGTACAGAGTGGGAAGTGAGTTGCAGAGGGCAAGACCTGGGTACTAAGAATGCTCTCTAGTTCAGTTCCTGGGGTAGAAAATTGAATTTAGAGCTTTGAATGATATCATACAACCTTCCAACGGAATTAATCCACACATTTTTTTGTTTTTTACTATTTTCTATTTTCCGTCATTTGGAAATGCAATAATTTTAGTGTTGATGTCCTCATATAATTAGAGACACCGTGACCTGTCAGTAATGTTCAAGCAAAATTAAAATATAGATCAGGCTGGAAAATTTCTGAGCAGTCAAAGCCAATTAGGCCTTAAAAATAGCCTTGCACTTGCTTAAACTACAAGGATAAGTGAAACTGAATCTGGGTCCATTCCGGTAAGTGTTTATGTTAGACAGAAATAAAACTTAGCCTCAGTCAATTAGAATCGGCCAACTAACCAGTGATTATGTAATGGGGACTTTCCAAAAAGCTAATCCATGAAGGACAATTTTGTATCAACAATCAAATTATTTAGCTTCCATGTTTTCCCAATTAATACTTACCCCTGACACTAGTCATCAGAATATTAAACCTCTTTTGGTTTGGTGTTTCCATTAATAAACTACTTCTTGCTCAAAAATTCTTTCACATTTCATGGTGCCTAAGTTTACCTTTTACAGTCTGGTGTCAGAAAAGTGGGATCTAAAGGAGTTCCCTGACAACCTCTGGGTACAACCAGTAAGCTGGTATAGGTACCGCTAGGCCCCCCTTGTGCTGACAGTTTTCAAGGAGGTCTTGGGTAAGTCACTCTCGCGTGTGAATCCCCCCAACTTGACATCTCTGAGTTTGAGTAATATTAGGACCTTTCAATTCTCTCGCTTTCTGTCTCTCTCTCTCTCTGTTGAGATGATTCTTTCACCCTCTGGTGTCTGTGTGACAGGCGGCTTACCATCTTACTCATATTTCCTTCCCTGAGATTAGCCTTTCCTGGTCACACTCTGCCACATGATTTTTGTAAAATGCATTCGGAAACTCTACATCCCGCTGTTCTGTGTAATGTCTGCATACTGCTCTTTGTAATTTTCCTCCTGACACCTAACACCATTTTATATGCTTAAAACCAGTTTGTATACTAATTTTTATCCCAGTATAATGTGACACCAGAAGGGTAATAACCTGTCTCTGTTTGAGTTGCACTGTCATGTCCCTTTCTACCATGCCTGGAACACAAGTATCTGCTCAATAGATGTCTCCCAAATGAATGAATAAATGACAGGAGAGCAGATGAAGACAAAAGTGGAGCACGTGTGGGGCAAGTAGGGGACTCGATTCCTTGATTCTTGTGTGTTGCAGATGCACCATCCTTAATTGGAAGAGGCCTGTGATCTGGTAACGAACACGAGGAAGGTTCACTCTTTCTTTCTTCTGAGGACAATATTGCTCAAGCTTTGCAGAGTCCCATCTTCTCCTTCTCTACTCTCAGGTTGCTGGAATAGTGAGCTCACTTCCTGCCACATCTATTTGACCTAGAGTCAGAGGATCCTGTTAAGCACTGGGATTTCCCAAACCTAGTGTACTAATGCAAACCCTTGAGTCCACATCACCCCTGGGAGAGGGAAATCTCCAAAGGCCTCTTGAGAGGTGCAAATACAGTTACTGTCTGTGGTGCTAATAAGAGCAGGAATTCTTGAAATATGGAGAGGTGGGAGCACTGGAAATTGCTATTTCTGAAGGCTTAAAAGGCTTAAAAGAGCAGAGAAATGGAAGTCAGGAATCTCAGGCTGAAGGACAGAGGTGCATATTTGATGACACTGTATCTCTGGTCCATTCTGAGTCAAGCACTTCCAAAAAACCCTACTGTTCCAAAAGCACACCCCAGAATGCTACAGCTGTCCACAGATTGTGAGGAGGTTTCCCTTCTTATTTCTCACAGATTCCAAAGTGCAGCTCTATAATGAGTCAGGGCAGGGCTGTCTTTATTCATTTCTATTCTCTGTGGGTGAAAATCCCTAATCCTGGAGCCTGTGCCCTTCCTGATGGATGCTGAATGAACTGATGACTCACCACTGAGGACTCCTTCAGAGGCAGAATGGGCAGGAGCTGGGTTGCCTTGGTGAGAGTTTCCATTTCCATGTCATCCTCTCTCCTCTTCCCACCAGCTGTACCTCTTCCCCAGGTTGTGGAAGTTGCCAGGAATGATGCCCACCTCTTCTCCGGGTAATACTCCAGTCTGTCTGTAAGGCTATCTGAACAATTGATATCATTCCACATTTGATGCAAAGCCTGGATCCACACCTAGTATAACCACTAAAATCTGGAGACTTGATGCACTAATTCAAAGGAAGTATCTCTGAGAGGAAACTTTTTATTTTGACATCACCAAATTTTTATTTGGTTTGTAGCAAATTTATTTTTATTTTTATTTTTTGTATCATAAAGTTGACTTTTGCCATAAAATTTATGATTCACAAATCAGACAGGATCAAATACAATCATTTTCTTCTTTTTCACTGGTTCCCTATATCACTTGAGATAAAAATAATGTCAAAGAAAACCAGAGTTAGACGGTGAAACTTCAAAACCAGATTTTCTCATTAACTATTGCACTAGTGCAAATGAGCTGTCAGTATCAACTGGGCTCCATTCTGGAATACAACTAGAATAAGAGTGGATAGAGTGATCTATATACAAGTTATATGCTGGTGTGTGGGAGGACGTGGGAATCAGTGGATGGAAAATAGCCAAGAGGCGATATCAAGACTAGGAAGGACAATGCTAAATTAACTCAATTGAATTTTTTTTTTTATGGCAGGCCAGGGTGAGCAGATATGACATGAGAGATGATGGAGGATAGGGAATTTGGTCAGATATCGAGGGTGAGAGATTTATGATAAACCGAGTTCGGAGGATTCCAGTTAAATCTGGACTCTAGGAGGAAGGACTCCGAAGCTCAAGGTAAGGACCTGGTTGTGAAGAGGATTCAGAAGAGCATGGCTAAGGTTTGGCTAGGCAGAAAGAGTCTTTATCAGTTGGCAGATATCATTAGAGACCTCAGCTTCTAGGCCTAAAGCAGGGAGAGGGATAAATCTGTGGGGCTTCATGATGCAGAGTCTCTTGTACTCACATCTCTCTATTTCCCATAAATCTCAGGTAGAAGAAGGGAAAAGTCTCTGCAACAGAGAGTGACCAAATGACCACACAGTGTCAAAAACATGCCTCAAGAGGCTTCTAGATTGTGAAGCTTGACTGTTGAGAGTTGGCACCAAGTCCTGGGTCAGGAGCATTACTGTTGCATCCAGGTGAACCGGAACCACGGGATATATGGGAGGGTCCAGTGCAGATCTGTTGTCACAAGCAACGATGTAGAACATCTCTGCCTCTGTCTGTGCATATTTGCAGGTTTGAACAGTCCCGGGAGTTGTGAGGTTACAGTAGGTTAAATTCACCTTGACTGAGCTTTTATGACAATTTTGACTTTTGCTTGTAATGCATTTTATAGCTGGAGTAAGACAAACATTAACTACATTAGGAAAAGTTGTATTCAGAAAAGTATTTTGGTTTTTGCATCGTCCTGTATAGCCGTTCACTACCCGCATTGCGTCATCACATTTGGGGTGGGTCATGTTTATGTGCTGAATGGTAAACCACTGAGCCCGGGTTAAGTTACCAGGTGCGGCACAGAGTGAGCCTATCATTTTCATGAGCCCCAGCAGCAGAAGCAGACAAAATCGGGAATCGAGCTGTTTTGGAATCATGTTTTCTGTGAGGAAAGAAGAGAAGTAACTACTCCGGCATCCCTTCTTGGCTATGACACTTGCTTTGGTGTCTCACTCTGCAGGCCCCTCTGCCATCCCTCTGGGGTCTCATTCCCTTTCCCTTCTTGCCCCCAAAGTGTACCAAGTATCCCAGGAACTAACTTCAGCTCACCCCTCCCTCAGTCGCTGCCCCATCACTGCCCCTCATGCCCCAACTCTGGGGATCAGTGACTTACCTAGGCTCTGTGCTGCTGCTCCTGTGAGAACTGATCAAGCAGGTTGCGCTGGGGCTCTGGAGTAGCTGGTCGGTCCCTCCTTACTTGGAAGTTTAGATATAGAGCAGACTCGGTGGGTGGTGCCAGCAGAGCCAGGAGGATGAGAGGCTGATTGGCTCACTTCTGCAAATCAGCCTTTCTGCTGAATCTTTTGGCTGACTAAGGAATCCTCAAGGATAGGACTGTAGCTACTTCTGTTACAAGAGGTCTGATGCATCCTGTGCAGGCCAAAGATATGGCCTCTGTTGCTGAAAAATATATACAGGCTGCAGAATGAACCCAGATTTTAGAACTGTGCTTCTACAAGACCGTGATCCATAAAGGCGGGCTTAGAACCAATACTCAGATCAAGCAGAGCCAGGAGGGTTTTTTTTTTGCACAGCAGAAACCCAAGCTTCCCTTTTGTTTTTAGTATTACCCCTGGATCCTCACACAAATGTTGTCCATATCATCCCTCTCTGCGGTAACCTTGAGTTTCGAATTTCTTGCTGCTCTAAATTCTGCAGGTAATTAAAACAGTTTACTACACATAATTGAGAAATTTTCCTTGCTTCTTTACATGTTCTCTTCTTTTAATTCTTGCCCTGATCATGGCTTCTACTTTGTGAAAAGTCACAAAATCTGACAACATCCAGAGGAAAGGTATTCTGTAAAATCTGCCAGACAATGAACATTTGAAGACATAAATGTTTCCAACCTAGCAATCAGTATGCCTGCTTCTCTTCAACCTGCACTATTTTTCACAAAACAGTGTGTCCTGGGGTTGAGATTCACCTTCCTAGTAAATTTCATTTTGTGATGTTAACAGAAAAATGATTAGGTACTTGTAAAAAGAACAAAAATATGAACAGGACCCTGTATTTCTGCAAGTATATAAGTCACAGCGTATAACTGGATACATAAAACACACTTTGTCTCGGTCTCCAGGGAAAACAGAGGAAATAATTATGAACAATTTTATTACAGTGTGAGAGATGTAATACCAATCGTGTGAACATAGTTTTATGGAGAAGCTGAGAATGAAAGAAATTGCTTGGCCTGATGGGGCAAACAAAGGCTTTGAGAAGAAAGATCTTCTTGAACTAGCAGCCCTAATGAATAAGTAGGGGTTTGCAGGGACTTCGCAAAAGAGATGAACTTTGTAGACATTAAGGGATGATGTGGGAACACGGTACAGAGTGGGAAGTGAGCTGCAGAGGGCAAGACCTGCGTACTAAGTAGTGCTCTCTAGTTCAGCTCCTAGGATAGAATATTGAAATTAGAGCCTTAAATGGTATCATACGACAGAATTAATTCACAATTTTTTTTGTTTTTTACTATTTTCTATCATTTGGTAATGCAATAATTTTAGTGTTGATGTCCTCATATAATTAGAGACACTGTGACCTGATCAGGAGTGTTCATGCAAAATTAAAATACAGATTGAGCTGGAAAATTTCTGAGCATTAAAACCAACTCGGCCTTAAAAATAGCCTTGCAGTTGCTTAAACTGCATGGATAAGTGAAACTGAATCTGGGTCCATTCCTGTGAATATTTATGCTAGACACAAATAAAATTTAACCTCAGCCAATTACAGTCAGCCAACTAACAAATGATTATGCATTAGGGACTTTCCAAAATGCTAATCCATGAAGGAAAATTTTTTATCAGCAATCAATCAATTTATTTAGCTTCCACATTTTCCCAATCAATACTTACTGCAATCACTAGTCATAGGAACATTAAACTTCTTTCGGTTTGCTGTTTCCGACTGACAAATTGCTTCTTGCTGTTATAATGTCTGTCACATTTCATGGTGTCTAAGTTGACTTTTTAACAGTCTGGTGTCAGAAAAGTGGGATCTGAAGGAATCTTCTGACAACCTCTGGGAGCAACCAGTAAGCTAGTGTAGGTACCTCTGAGCCCACTGTGCGGCTTTCATGCAGCATTTGGAGTTCTCAGGTAAGTCACTCTCACACATGGATCTCCCCTACCTGTGCTCTGACTTCTCTGAGTTTATTAGAGTATATTGGGACCTTTCAACGCTCTCCGTCTCTCTGGCTTTCTCTTCTGGGAATTATTTCGCCCTCTAGTGTCTGCGAGAGAGGTGGCTTATCATCTTACTCATATCTCCTTCCCTGAGATGAGCCTTTCCTGGTCACACTTGCCATGTCATTTCTGTAAAACGTACTTGGAAACTACACAATCTACTGTTCTGTGTAATTGTCTGCATACTGCTCTTTGTAATTTTCCTCCTGACACTTAACACCATTTTGTATGCTTAAAACCAGTTTGTATACTAATTTTTATCCCAGTATAATGTGACACCAGAAGAGCAATAACCTGTCTTTGTTCAAGTTGGACCATCATCTCCCTTTCAACTGTGTCTGGAACACAGTATCTGCTCAATAGATGTCTCCCGAATGAGTGAATGAATGACAGGAGAACAGATGAAAACATGATGTGGACAGAGTGTAGGGTAGGTTGGGGGATTGATTCCTTGATTCTCGTGTGTTACAGATGCGCCATCCCTGATTGGGAAGAGGCCTGTGATCTGGTAAGGGAGATGAGGAAGGTTCACTCCATCTTTCTTCATAGTACAATGTTGCTCGAGCTTTGCAGTGTCCCATCTCCTCCTGCTACTTCCAGGTTGCTGAAAGAGCGCGCTCACTTCATGCCACACCCTATTTGACCTAGTGTCAGAGGACCCTGTTGAGTACTTGGATTTCCCAAACCCAGTGTACTGGTGCAGACCCTTGAGTCCAAAACGCCCCTGAGGGAGTGAAATCTCCAATGACCCACTTAGAGGAGAGGTGCAAATGCGGCTGCTGTCTGTGTGGTTAAGAGCAGGAATTCCTGACATTATGGAGAGGTAGGAACACTGGAAATTGCTATTTCTGAGGGCTTAGAAGACGAACAGACAAATGGAAGTGAGGAATCTCAGGTCGAAGGATAGAGGTGCGGATTTGATGACATTGTACTTCTGGTTCATTCTGAGTCAAGACTTTGAAAAGTCCCTCTCTGCCCCCAGAGCAGACCCCAGAAGGCTACAGCTGTCCATAGCTTGCAAGGATTTTCCCTTCCTCTCACAGATTCCCAAGTACAGCTCTGTAATGAGGTAGGACAGGACTGTCATTATTCAACTCTTTTTCTGTGAGTCTGCAAATTTCTAATCCTGGAGCCTGTGCCCTTCCTGACGGATGTTGAATAAATGATGCCTCACTGCTGAGACCAGCCACAGAGACAGAATGGGCAGGACCAGCTACAGAGGCAGAATGGGCAGGAGCTGGATCTCCTTGGTGAGAGTTTCCACTTCTATGTCCTCCTCCCTCCCCTTCCCACCAGGTGATCAGCTGCACCTATTTCCAGGACATGGAATTGCTGGGAAAGATGCCCACTTCTTCTCTGGTCATTACTCCAGTCTGTCCATAAGGTTACCTGAACAATTGATCTCATTCCACAATTGACGCAAAGGCTAGATCGTCCCCTTGTGTCACCACTAACAACTGGAGATTTGATGCACTCATTCAAAAGAAGTATCTCTGAGAGGAAACATTTTATTTTGACTTCACCATTTGTAGCAAATTTTTATTGTTTATTTCCTATTTTGTATCATAAAGACTTCTAAAGTAAAATTTATGATTAACAAATCAGACAGGATCTAACACAATCATTTTCTACTTATTCTCTGGGGCCCCCTATATCAATTGAGATGGAGATAATGTCAAAGAAAACCAGAGTTAGACAGTGAAACATCAAAACCAGATTTATTCATTAACTATTGCAATGGTGCAAATGAGATGTCGATATCAAATGGGACTCAGTTTTGGAATATAACTAGAATAAGGTGCGTGGATAGAGTGATCTATAGACTAACTACATGCTGGTGTGTGTGGGAGGAGGGGGGAATCAGTGGATGGAAAATGGCCAAGAGGCGATGTCAAGACTAGAAAGACCACTGGAAATAAACATACTTTGTCTTGGTCTCCAGGTAACACAGGAAATAATTATGAACAATTTTACTACAGAGTGAGAGATGTAATGCCACTTGTGTGAAGGTGGTTTTATGGAGAAGCTGAGAATGAAAGAAATTACTTGACCTGATGGGCCAAAAAAGGGCTTTGAGAAGAAAGATCTGCTAGAACTGTCCTAAAGGATAAGCAGGGGTTTTCAGGGACTTTGGGGGAAGAGATGAACATCATATGCATTAGGGAATGATGTGGGGACACTGTATAGAGTGGGAATTGAGTTGCAGAGAGCAAGACCTGGGTACTAAGAAGTGCTCTCTAGTTAAGTTCCTGGGGTAGAAAACTGGAATTAGAGCTTTAAACGGTATCATACAACCTTCCGACAGAATTAATTTACACATTTAAAAAATTTTCACTATTTTCTATTTTCCATCATTTGGAAATGCAATAATTTTAGTGTTGATGTCCTCATATAATGAGAGGCACAATGACCTGATCAAGAGTTTTCATGCAAAATTAAAACACATATCAAGCTGGAAAAGAACCTGAGCAGACAAAACCAACTCGTTCTTAAAAACAAACTTGCACTTGCTTAAACTTCAGGGATAAGTGAAACTGAATCTATAACCATTCCAGTAAATGTTTATGTTAGACAGAAATAAAACTTAGCCTCAGCCAATTATAATCAGCCAACTAACAAATGATTATATAAGTAGAGACTTTCCAGAAAGCTAATCCATGAAGGAGAATTTTGTATCAGTAATTAATTTATTTAGCTTCCACATTTCCCCAATTAATACTTACTCCTGACACTAGTCATCAGAACATTAAACCCCTTTCAGTTTGGCGTTTCCTATTTATAAACATCTTCTTGTTCAAAAATACTCTTTTACATTTCATGGTGCTTAAATTTACTTTTTAACAGTCTGGTGTCAGAAAAGTGGGATCTGAAGGAGTCCCCTGATAACCTCTGGGAGCAACCAGTAAGCTAGTGTAGGTACCTCTGAGCCCACTGTACTGCTTTCATGCAGCATCTGGAGTTCCTGGGTAAGTCGCTCTCATGTGTGGATCTCCCCTACCTGTGTCCTGACATCTCTGAGTTTATTAGAGTAATATTAGGACCTTTCAACTCTCTCTCTGGCTCTCTTTCTCTGCTGGGAATTATTTTGCCCTCTAATGTCTGTAAGACAGGTGGCTTATCATCTTACTCATACCTTCTTCCCTGAGATGAACCTTTCCTGGTCACACTTGCCATATCATTTCTGTAAAACATACTTGGAAACTCCACATTCTACTGTTCGATGTAATTTTCTGCATACTGCTCTTTGTAATTTTCCTCCTGACACCTAACACCATTTTGTATGCTTAAAACTAGTTTGTATACTAATTTTTATCCCAGTATAATGTGACACCAGAAGAGTGATAACCTGTCTTTGTTCAAGTTGGACCATCATCTCTTTTTCAACTTGCCTGGAACACAGTATCTGCTCAATAGATGTTTCCCGAATGAATGAATGAATGAATGAATGAATGACAGGAAAGTGGATGAAGACATGAGGTGGAAAGAGTGTAGGGTAGGTTGGGGGATTGATTCCTTGATTCTGTTGTGTTACAGATCCACCATCCCTGATTGGAAAGAGGCCTGTGATCTGGTAAGGGAGATGAGGAAGGTTCACTCCATCTTTCTTCTGAGGACAATGTGGCTTGAGCTTTGAAGTGTCCCATCTCCTCCTTCTGCTATTCTCAGTTTGCTGGAAAACCGAGTTCACTTCCTACCATACCCTATTTGACCTAGAATCGGAGGACTCTGTTGAGCACTGGGATTTTCCAAACCCAGTGTACTGGTGCAAACCCTGAGTCCACAGCATCCCTGGGGGAGGGAAATCTACAATGGCCCCTTGAGAGGAGAGGTGCAACTTCAGCTGCTGTCTGTGGTGCTAATAAGAGCAGGAATTCCTGACCTTATGGAGAAGTGGGAGCACTGGAAATTGGTATTTCCGAAGGTTTAGAAGAAGAGCAGAGAAATGGAAGTCAGGAATCTCAGGCTGAAGGACAGAGGTGCATATGTGATGACATTGTACCTCTGGTCCATTCTGAGTCGAGCGCTTACAAAAGTCCCTACTTTCCCTGGAATACTCCCCAGAATGTTACAGCTGTCCGTAGACTGTAAGGAGGTTTCCCTTCCTATTTCTCACAGATTCCCATGTGCAGCTCTATAATGAGTCAGGGCAGGGCTGTCTTTATTCATTTCTATTCTCTATGAGTCTACAATCCCTAATCCTGGAGCCTGTGCCCTTCCTGATGGATGCTGAATGAACTGATGACTCACCACTGAGGACTCCTTCAGAGGCAGAATGGGCAGGAGCTGGGTTGCCTTGGTGAGAGTTTCCATTTCCATGTCATCCTCCCTCCTTTTCCCACCAGCTGTCCCTCTTCTCCAGTTGTGGAATTTGCCAGGAATGATGCCTACCTCTTCACTGGGCAGTACTCCGGTCTGTCTGTAAGGCTATCTGAACAATTGATATCATTCCACATTTGATGCAAAGCCTGGATCCACCCCTAGTATAACCACTAAAATCTGGAGACTTGCATTAATTCAAAGGAAGTATCTCTGAGAGGAAACTTTTTATTTTGACACCACCAAATTTTTATTTGGTTTGTAGCAAATTTTTTTTAATTTTTTGTTTTTGTATCATAAAGTTGACTTCTACCATAAAATTTATGATTCACAAATCAGACAGGATCAAATACAATCATTTTCTTCTTTTTCACTGGTTCCCTATATCACTTGAGAGAAAAATAATGTCAAAGAAAACCAGAGTTAGACGGTGAAACTTCAAAACCAGATTTTCTCATTAACTATTGTACTAGTGCAAATGAGCTGTCAGTACCAACTGGGCTCCATTCTGGAATACAACTAGAATAAGAGTGGATAGAGTGATCTATATACAAGTTATATGCTGGTGTGTGGGAGGAGGTGGGAATCAGTGGATGAAATATGGCCAAGAGGCGATATCAAGACTAGGAAGAACAATGCTAAATTAACTCAACTGATTTTTTTTTTTATGGCAGGCCAGGGTGAGCAGATATGACATGAGAGATGATGGAGGATAGGGAATTTGGTCAGATATCGAGGGTGAGAGATGCATAAACTGAGTTAGGAGGATAAGGTAAGGTCTTCGTTGTGAAGAGGATTCAGAGGAACATGCTAAAGTTTGGTCAGGCAGAAAGAGTCTTTATCAGTTGGCAGATATCATTAGAGACCTTAACTTCTGGGCTCCAAATAGGGAGAGGTATAAGTCTGTGTGTCTTCATAATACAGAGTCTCTTTTACTCACATCTCTCTGTTTCCCATAAATCTCAGGTAGAAGAAGGGAAAAGTCTCTACAACAGAGAGTGACCAAATGACCGCACAGTGTCAAAAACATGCCTCAAGAGACTTCTAGATTGTGAAGCTTGGCTGTTGAGAGTTGGCACCAAGTCCCGGGTCAGGAGCATTACTGTTGCATCCAGGTGAACTGGAACCACGGTATATATGAGGGTCCAGTGCAGATCTGTTGTCACAAGCAACGATGTAGAACATCTCTGCCTCTGTCTGTGCATATCTGCAGGTTTGAACAGTCCTTGGAGTTGTGAGGTTACAGTAGGTTAAATTCACCTTGACTGAGCTATTATGACAGTTTTGACTTTGGCTTGTAATGCATTTTATAGCTGGAGTAAGACAAACATCAACTACATTAGGAAAAATTGAATTCAGAAAAGTATTTCGGTTTTTGCATCGTCTTGTATAGCTGTTCACTACCTGCATTACATCATCACATTGGGGGTGGGTCATGTTTATGTGCTGAATGGTAAACCACTGAGCCTGGGTTAAATTACCAGCTGGGGTACAGAGTGAGCCTATCACTTCCATGAGCCCCAGCAGCAGAAGCAGACAAAATCGGGAATCGAGCTGTTTTGGAATCATGTTTTCTGTGAGGAAAGAAGAGAAGTAACTACTTCTGCATCCCTTCTTGGCTCTGACACAAGCTTTGGTGTCTCACTCTGCAGGCCCCTCTGCCGTCCCTCTGGGGTCTCATTCCCTTTCCCTTCTTGCCCCCAAAGTGTACCAAGTATCCCAGGAACTAACTTCAGCTTACCCCTCCCTCAGTCGCTGCCCCATCACTGCCCCTCATGCCCCAACTCTGGGGATCAGTGACTTACCTAGGCTCTGTGCTGCTGCTACTGTGAGAATTGATCAAGCAGGTCATGCTGGGGCTCAGGAGTAGCTGGTGGGTCCCCCCTTATTTGGAAGTATAGGTATAACAGCAACCTCGGTGGGTGGGGCCAGCAGAGCCGAGAGGGTCTGAGTGTCCTGATTAGCCCATTTGTGCAATCAGCCTTTCTGCTGGATCACTTGGCTGACTAAGGAATACCCAAGGATAGCACTGCGACTGCTTCTGTTACAAGAGATCTGATATACTTTGTGTAGGCCATAGATCTGGCCTCTGTTGCTGAAACATATATACAGGCTGCAGAATGAACCCAGATTTTAGAACTGTGCTTCTATAAGACTGTGATCCATAAAGGCAGGCTGAGAACCAATACTCAGATCAAGCAGAGCCAGGAGGGTTTTTTGCACAGCATAAACCCAAGCTTCCCTTTTGTTTTTAGTATTACACATAGATCCTCATACAGATGTTGTCCATATCATCCCTCTCTGCAGTAACCTTGAGTTTCGAATTTCTTGCTGCTCTTAATTCTGCAGGTACTTAAAGCAGTTTATTACACATATTTGAGAAATTTTCCTTGCTTCTTTACATGTTCTCTTCTTTTAATTCTTGCCCTGATCATGGCTTCTACTTTGTGAAAAGTCACAAAATCTGAAAACATCCAGAGGAAAGGCATTCTGTAAAATCTGCCAGACAATGAACATTTGATGACATCAAAGTTTCCAACCTAGCAATCAGTATGCCTGCTTCTCTTCAACCTGCACTATTTCCCACAAAGCAGTGTGTTCTGGGGTTGTCATTCACCTTCCTAGTAAATTTCATTTTATGATGTTAACAGAAAAATGATTTGGTATTTGTAAAAAGAACATTTACAAACAGGGCCCTGTATTTCTGCAAGAATATAAGTCACAGTGTATAGCTTGATACATAAGACACTCTTTGAATGGTCTCCAGGGAAGACAGAGGAAATAATTATGAACAATTTTATTATAGCGTGAGAGATGTACTACCACTTGTGTGAACATGGTTTTATGGAGAAGCTGAGAATGAAAGAAATTACATGGTCTGATGGGATAAAAAAGGCTTTGAGAAGAAAGATCTACTTGAACTTAAACCTAAGCTGGGTTTGCAGGGACTTCAGGGAAGAGATGACCATAGTAGGCATTAGGGAATGACGTGGGGACACTGAACAGAGTGGGAGGTGAGTTGCAGAGGGTAAGACCTGAGTACTAAGACGTGCTCTCTAGTTCAGCTCCTGGGGTAGAAAATTGAATTTAGAGCCTTGAATGGTATCATACATCCTTCCAACAGAATTAATCCACACTTTTTTTGTTTTTTACTGTTTTCTATTTTCCATCATTTGGAAATGCAATAATTTTAGTGTTGATGTCCTCATATAATTACAGACAACGTGACCTGTCAGTAGTGTTCAAGCAAAACTAAAATACAGATCAGTCTGGAAAATTTCTGAGCAGTCAGAGCCAACTAGGCCTTAAAAATAGCCTTGCACTTGCTTAAACTACAAGGATAAGTGAAACTGAATCTGGGTCCATTCCGGTAAATGTTTATGTTAGACAGAAATAAAACTTAGCCGCAGTCAATTAGAATCAGCCAACTAACAAGTGATTATGTAATAGGGGCTTTCCAAAAAGCTAATCCATGAAGGAAAAATTTTTTATTAGCAATCAATCAATTTATTTAGCTCCACATATGCTGGGGGGAATCAGTGGATGGAAAATGGCCAGGAGGTGATATCAAGACTAGGAAGACCACTGCTAAATTACCTCAATAGAATTTTTTAAAAATGGTAAGCCAGGGTAATCAGATATCACATTTAAGATAATGGAGCATGAGGAATTTGGTCAGATATTGAGGATGAGTTAGGAGGATTCCTGTTAAATCTGGATTCTACAGGTAAGAAATCCCAAGGTAAGGTCCTAGTTGTGAAGAGGATTCATAGGAGCATGACTAATGTTTGGTTAAGCAGAGAATCTTTATCAGTTGGCAGATATCATTTGAGACCTCAACTTCTGGGCCTAAAGTAGGGAGAGGGATATATTTCTTTGGCCTCATGACATCTCTCTATTTCCAATAAATCTCAGGTTTGAGGAAGGGGAATCTCTAGAATAGATTGTGACTAAATAATAGCAGAATGGCAAAAGCACACACACACACACACACACACACACAGACTTCTAGATGACTTTGCAAAGAATTTTACTGCAGGGTTCACAAGGCTCAAGAGAACTTCAAAAAGTTTGGAGACTATTGAGGAGAGGTGCTACATCCAGGGTGCGTGGAGGGATGGGATCTTGGTTATGACTGCGTCGCTTGGCAGATGAGCAATGACATGAAGTTTTGACAGAGAAGCTTAGAAGATTCTATCCAAGTGAACTGGAATCAGTGGATACTTGCTAGGCTCCTGGTTAGTTCTGTTGGCACAAGCAATCACGTAGTACTTCTGTGCTGATGACTGTGCATATAGGCAGTTTGTAATATTTTTGGAACTTTTTGTGAGGTTACAGTCAACTATATTCACCTGATCTGGGCTTTGATGACAATTTTTCATAGTATTGTTACTAGGACAGGTTATATTTGGGGTACCACAGACACCAGCTGTATCGTCAAAAGTTGTTCTAAGAAACGTATTGCGATTTTTGCATCGCCTTAAATAACCGTTAACTACTCGCATTGCGTCGTCGCATCGGGTGTGGGTCATATTTATATGCTGGATGGTAAACCACTGAGCCCAGGTAAACTGGCTGGGTTTGACATGGAATGAGCCCTCCATTCCCATGAGTCCCAGAAGCAGAAGCAGACAAAGTCGAGAATCGAGCAGTTTTGGAACCATGTTACCTGTGAGAAAAGAAGAGAGATGACTACTCCCGCATCTCATCTCGGTTATGACACATGCTTTAGTGTCTCACCCTGAAGGCCCCTCTGCTGCCCCTCTGGCATCTCATTTCCTTTCCCCTCTTGTCCCCAAAGTATACCAAGTCTCCTAAGAACTAGCATCCACTGACCCCTCCCTTAGTTGCTGCCCCATCACTGGTCCTCCTCTTCCAGCTCTGGGGATAAGTGACTTACCCCGTCTCTGTGCTCTGGCCCCTGTGAGAACTGATCTAGCAGGTTGTCCTGGAGCTCAGCAGTAGCTGGTCCTCACTAGTTGGAAGTGTAGATATAGAGTAGCCTCCTGGGTGGTCTGAGGGTTGGCCGTGTAGAAACCCAAAGATTGGCACATGGCCCGCTGGTGCAATGAGCCTCTTTGTTTCATCACTTGGCTGACCAATGAGTAACCAAGGATAGCACTGCTACTGCTTCTGTTATAAAGAATATATTTTCAAGGCATCTCGTGTAGAATAGAGTTTTGCCAGTTGGATCTGGACTCTGTGGATGAAAACTATACACTGCCTGAAGAATGACCACAGATTTTTTAACTCTTCTTGGTAAGCCACTAAAAGTCCCAAGTATATAAAGGCAAGCCTAATACTGAGAACAAATAGACCCAGGGTGGACTGTGTGTCCACAGGGAATCCAGCTTCTCTTTCATTTTTAGCAATATCCCCTGTTCTCTCTCACACAAATATTCTTCAATTTATTCATCACTTTGTGCTGAAAACTTGAGCTATGAATTTCTTGATATTCAAGATTCTGCCGGTAATGAAAAGTTTGTTAACACGTAGTTGAGGGTTTTTTTTCTTTCTTTACTCCTCTTGCATTGGATTCCCTTTCTTTTGTTTTAAGTCTTTCCTTGATTATTGCTTCCACTTTGTGTTAAGTTTCACAGCCTTAAAGCATTCAGAGGAAAGTCATTCTGTGAAATCTGATAGAGAATGAACATCTGGTGTCATGAAAGATTACAACCTGGCAATCAGTATGCCTGTGTTCTTTTCAGCCTGTGCTATTTTATATAACACAGTATGTTCTGGGGTTGTCTTTCACCTTCCTAACAAATTTCATTTTGTGATATTAACAGAAAAATGATTCTGTATTCATAAAATGAATGTTCGGGACTGAGCATGGTGGCTCACTTTTGTGATCTCAGCATCGTGGGAGGCCAGGGCAGGAGGATTGCTTGAGGCAAGGAGTTCAAGACCAGCCTGGACCACATAGCAGGACCTCCATCTCTACAAAAACAAAACAAAAAACATAAAAAATTAAATATCAAGTGAACATTTAAGAGCAGGACAATGTATTCCTGAAAGTATAGAAATCCAGTTATACCGTTTGATATGTGAAACATACAATTTTTCTTGGTCCTCAACAAAGCAGAAGAAAATAATTGTAGAAACATAATTTTATTAAAATGTGGCAGAGGTCATACCACTTGGATGAACATAGTTTTATGAATACTAAAGGTGAAGGAAGTTAGTAGACCTGATAGGACAAGGAAGACTTCCAAAAAAGGTTTCATTTCAACTGGGCCATAAAAGATAAACCGGGGGTTTGCGAGGACTTTAGGGAAGAGATGAACATTTTCAGCAAGAGAACATTCTACAGAGGTAGGAAGTGAATTAGAGGGAGTCAAGACCTGTGTGCTCAGAGGTATCAAATCTCTGCTCCAGCTTCTAGTTTAGAAAACTAGATTTAGACCATTAAATGATATCATACAACATTCCAACAAAATTGATCTACATAATTTTTCTATCTTTCTATTTTCCATCATCTAGAAATGCAATACTTTTATCAATAAGGCCCGTATGTAAATGTGGACACAGTGGTGAGTTGGACAGGACTCAGTATACAGCTAATAGTTCTCTTCTTTGAAATTCTGTTCTGACATTCACTACTATCTTTTATCCTGAAATGAGTGTTTTTCATGCATATGGTGTGGAGATCATTTTTATAGGTGATGAGGATGTACAGACAAATGAAGCACAGGGTGTCCCGTCTGTGATGCTGACAGCCACACAGATTAGAAAGACCTGCACTCAAGCGTGTATAATATGCGGCAAAAAACAAGACCATATGCAGGTTTTGCATGTGGGTCCCAGGGCTTGCATGTGGCTCAAAATCTGCTTCTTTTCCACATATGTAGCATGATTTTTTTAATGTTCGGTTTGGAAGCTAAAGTGTGGAAATAGAATAGTTCACCACTAAATTTTTAAAATTGTATGATGTTGGTGAGTGCACTGAGCCTCCATTAACGCAACCTATGAATGAGAGCTGAGTAACAGTATCCTCTGCAGAAGGGGCATTGGATCAGGGCTCTTCCCTGACTCCGTCCTTCCTACCGACTCTCATCCTGTCTGTTCAGTCAGTGATGACACCTACCTGGCTCCTGAACACATTTGTGCTTACAAACCCATCAGATTTGCTACAGAGCCTTAATAAATGACACACCATAACCAGCCTAATTGGCAATAATGCTCCTCCTTTAAAATTGCATTCAGAACCTGCCCCATAAGATTTTTTTTCTGAATGATTTTTGTATAGGTTTCTTCTGTACGTTTCCAGCTATCCTCATTTGCCTCCAGAACTAGTACAAATGATCTAGCTTGATATTTAAGACCTTTGGAGCTGGGTGCGGTGGCTCACACCTGTAATTCCAGCACTTTGGAAGGCTGAGGCGGGAGAGTCACTTTAGCCCAGGAGTTTGAGACGAACCTGGGCAACATAGTGAGACTTCATCTCTACAAAAATTAACTGAGCTAGTCCTTGGGAGGCTGAGGTGGAAGGATCACTCGAGTCTAGGAGACTGAGGCTGCAGTGAGCCGGGATTGTGCCACTGTACTTCAATCTGGGTGACAGAGTGAGAACCTGTCTCAAAAAAAAAAAAGACCTTTGAAAGGAACCTTTTCTACAAAGTAGGAATAAGTATAAGCTATGAGCCTATGTTATACAAAATACGCTGTAACTTCAGTCTGGTTTTTGGCTTTAAAACACAAAAGCCAACCTGTCGTGGTGGCTCAAGCCTATAATCCCAGCACTTTGGGAGGCCGAGGTGAGAGAATTGCCTGAGCTCAGGGATTCGAGACCAGCCTGGGCAACTTGGTGAGGACCTCTTTTCTACAATAAATCAAAAAAGAAAAAAAAAAAATCTGGGCGTGGTAGCACATGCCTGTAGTTTCAGCTACTTGGAAGGCTGAGGTGGAAGGATTGCCTGAGCCCAGCAGGTCGAGGCAGTAGTGGCTTTGAGTGTGCCACTGCACTCCAGCCTGGGTGACAGAGTGAGACTCCAACTCAAAAAGAAAAAAAAAAAAAGACAAAAGCCACTTCTTATGGATTCTGTTATAGCCTCCCTTGCATCCCAATTTAGTGACACATTTCCAGACCTAATCCTCACTTCCACTGAGAGGAAGAGCCAGAATTAGGCCATAGTATTATTAGGTCATTAAAAAAATTGATGAACAGTGTAATATATTATCCTAGGAAAAGACTTCTGTATTTGCGGTAAAAACCACTGTTGAGTACACTGGCCTCAGGATTGACCAATATCTCCTCGGTATAGGGTCCATGTGCAAAAATGTGATGTTCAATGCTTGCAATCTCTTCAACCTCAAGGCACTCTTGCAATGTCTGCCTCAATCTGCTGAGAGGAAGGTACCAACTGTCAATACTTTCTTGCACACGGTTTTTCCTAATGCAGTGGCTGTCTAGGGGAAAGACGATACATATGATTTATAGGATTGTTATAATAATATCCTGCCGGTTAATTTAATTGCAGCAAATGGAGTGGGATTTCACTTACCTACATTCAAAAGACATTTGGTGAACTGAGCTCTTTCTGGTATCTTGGACTTAGTAAGGTGCCCTAGGCCTTTGTTCTTCTTGTGTGGAACCTCCTACATGTCTCCTCTGAAGCCCACTGAGCAAGCAGATCTGACTCCTTTCATCAAGTTTCTGACATAAAATAGAAAGGGATCTTTTCTTCTTTTCTTCAACTATAACAAGTCTTTTTCCTCTCCGGAGAGGAGAGAAATAGAAAATAAAGGTTAGATGGAATATGGGGAGGTGTGTCTGAGGAGGGATGAAATACAGGGTATTTCCTAAGACATTGGAAAATGCATTCATGTGAAAAGGGATCATTGCACATTTAATAAATTTGCTTATTTCTATTGATACATCATAGATGCACATCTTTTCAGGGTACATGTGATAATTTAACACATTCGTATAATGTGTAAAGATCGCATCAGATAAATTGAGATATTCATCACCTAAAATATTTGTGTTTTCCTTTTGCTAGAAACACTCAAATTATTCTTTTCTAGTATTTTGAAGTGTACAATAGATGACCATTAACTGGAGTTACTCTCCAGATCTAGCAAACACTAGGCCTCATTTCTTCTATCAAAGTGTATATTTGCACCCATTAATCAACCTCTCTTCATCTCCATTGCATATTAAGCACATAGAGACATTCAAGGAGATCTCAGGGCTCACAGTAAATAGGTTAGTATCTCTGCAAATTAAGTTATCATATAAATTTTGTATCACAGTGATATGGAGTGTAGATTTTGTACAGTCTTGTCCAGGCACCAGCTCTGACTCTTTCTATTTGTGACTCTTAGTATAAGAATTGGCAGGTTACTAATCTTCTCTATGCCTTTGTTTTCTAACCTGTAAAATACCAACAACACCACATACATAATAGGTTGGTAGGAGAAATTTAATGAGGTAATTATGTGTGCGTGTGTATATGAACTATGTAGCATAAAGCATTGCAGAAGATAAAACATTATCTTAATAAGAACTATCAGACCTATGCATCGAGGCATCAGTGTGGTATCCAGTACTGTTGTATCCCTCTGTGATGTTTACAGTGGAACAGAATATGCTTTTTCGTTTTCTTACTCCCAAAGGTGAAGGCAGTAGAACTAGAACTCAGGGTCGGGCTCGGTGGCTCAGCCTGTAATCCCGCACTTTGGGAGGCTAAGGTGAGTGAATTGCCTGAGCCCACGGGTTTGAGACCCGCCTGGGCAACTTGGTGAGATCTCATCTCTA